>NW_007733753.1:11562-12778 GCF_000696425.1 Galeopterus variegatus | reverse complement strand
TGCGGGTGACACCACACCAAGGGTTGCAATCCCCTTACCAGTCACGAAAAAGACAAAAAAAGAAAGAATTGTTTTCATGATCCAGAGCAAACTTCCTTCCAAACATGTCACAAAACTCAGAGGTCACAGAAGAAAAGACTGATCAAATAAAACCTTTTTTAAAGAAACATTTTAAATAGACTTTATTTGGACTTTTTAAAATATGTACTTGAACATATTTGTGGGGTACAGTGTGTTGTTTCAATACATGCATATACGGCACAATGATTCACGTATGGTAGGCAGCATAGTTCTGTACTCCTTAGTCCACTACTTCTCCTCTCCTCGTATCCCCACCCTTCCCAGCCTCTGGTAACCATTATTCTACTCTCTACTTCCATGAGAACAACTTTTTTTTTTTTTTTGATTCCACACATGAGTGATATCATGTGGTATTTGTCTTTCTATGCCTGACTTATGTCACTTAACGTGATGGTTTCTAGTTCCATCATATTGCTGCAAATGACAGGATTTCATTTATTTTAATAGCTGAATTGTATTCCATTGTGCATCCATACCACAGTTTTCTTATCCATTCATCCACTGATGGACATTTAGGTTGATTCCATCTCTTGGTTATTGTAAATAGTGTTGCAGTGAACATGGGAGTGCAGGTGTCTTTTCAATATATGGATTTCATTTTCTTTGAGGATACACCCAGTAGTGGGATAGCTACATGGTATGGTAGACCTATTTTTAGTTCTCTGAGGAGGCTCCATACTGTTTTCCAGTGGCTGTACTAATTTACATCCTCACCAACCATGCAGCAGTGTTCCCTTTTCTCCACATCCTCACCAGCATTGTTATTTTCTGTGTTTTTGATAATAGCCATTGTAACTGGAGTGAGATGATATTTCATTGTGGTTTTTATTTTCTTTTCTCTGATGATTAGTGATTTTGAGCATTTTTTCATATGCCTGTTGGCCACTTGTATGGGTTTTTTTTTTTTTGGTTTTTTTGTTTGTTTGTTTGTTTTGTGTTTTGTTTTTGAGAAATGTCTGTTCAAGTCCTTTGCCCATTTTTAATAGGGTTATTTGTGGTTTTTTTGTTTTGGTTTGGTTTGGTTTTTTTGCTGTTGAGTTGTTTGAGCTCCTTCCATATTCTGTAAACTAGCCCCTTGTCTGATGTAGTTTGCAAGCACTTTCTCCCATTCTGTAGGTTCTCTTCACTTTGTTGA
>NW_007733753.1:0-10638 GCF_000696425.1 Galeopterus variegatus | reverse complement strand
TTTGTTTTGGTTTGGTTTTTTTGCTGTTGAGTTGTTTGAGCTCCTTCCATATTCTGTAAACTAGCCACTTGTCTGATGTAGTTTGCAAGCACTTTCTCCCATTCTGTAGGTTCTCTTCACTTTGTTGATAGTGTCCCTTGCTATGCAGAAGCTTTTTGATTTGATGTACTCCCATTTTGTCTATTTTTGTAATAGTTGCCTGTGCCTTTAGAGTCTTGTTCAAAAGAGCTCTGCCCACTCCTGTTTTGTGTAGTGTTTCTCCTATGTTGTCTTCTAGTAATTTCATAGTTTTGTATCTTAAATTTAGGTCTTTAATCCATTTTGAGTTGATTTTTGTGTATGGTAAGAGACAGAGGTCAGTTTCAGTCTTCTGCATGTGAATATACAGTTTTCCCAACACCATTTGCTGAAGCGTCTGTCCTTTCCCCAGTGTATATATTTGGCACCTTGGTCAAAAATCAGTTGGCCATAAGTGCGTGGGCTTATTTCTAGGCTTTCCATTCTGTTCCATTGGTCTGTTTGTCTGTTTTTATACCACTAGATACTGTTCAGGTTATGATGGCTTTTTAGTATATTTTGAAGTCAGGAAGTGTTATGCCTCCAACTTTTTTATTTTCAAGGTTCAAGATTGCTTTAGCTATATGTGACCATTGGGGTTCCACATCAATTTTAAAATCATTTTTTCTGTTTCCATAAAGAGTATCTTTGGTATTTGATAGGGATTGTGTTGAAGAATGTGTGCTTTGGGTAGTATCGACATTTTTATTATGTTATTCTTCCAACCTATGAACATGGGATATCTTTCCATTTATTTGTATCCTCTTCAATTTTTTTTTCACCAATGTTTTATTGTTTTCATATAGGTATTTCACCTCCCTGGTTAAATTTACTCCTAGTTATTTCATTTTTTTGGTAGCTACTGTAAATGGAATTACTTTCTTGATTTCTGCTTCAGCTATTTCATTATCGGTGTATAGGAAGACTATTGATTTTTGTGTGTTGATTTTGTATCCTGCCACTATACTGAATTCACTTATTAGTTCTAGTAATATTTTGGTGGAGTCTTTAGGGTTTTCTGTGTATAGGACCTTGTCATCTGCCAATGGGGATAGTTTGGCTTCCTCCTTTCTGATTTGGATGCCCTTTATTGTTTTCTCTTGCCTTATTGAACTTGCTAGAACATCTACTACTATGTTGAATAAGAGTGGGGAAAGTAGACATCCTTGTTTTGTTCCGATCTTTTGTCCAATTTTTGTCCGTTCAGTATGATATTAGCTAGGCTTAAAACCTTTTTTTTAATTGTAGAAAATTCTAAGAATTTTTAAAGATAAAGGACAAACTGGGGGGGAAGTATTTGTAGCCCATATAATAAATAAAGGGCTAATTTATTTAAAACATAAAGATCTCCTTGTGGGTCAATTTGTAAAAGACCAACAAACTAATAGAAAAATGATCAAAACACATTGGCAGTTCTCATAAAAGAAAATTAAATGGCTTTTAGATATTTTAAAAGATGTTTGACCTCACTATAATTGTAAAAATGCAAATTAATTTCACAGAGCTATAATTTTTCATCTGTTAGACTTTTGACAACCATCTTTTGACAAAGGTCAAGGGAAACAGATACTTCCATACACTGATTGTGGCCATGCTGACTGGTGTAACTTTGTAGAAGGCACATTCTTCTGACCCAGCCGTGCACATCCAGGAATTTACGTATGCAGATATATTCACACATAGGCACATCCTATTTATTGAACACTATCACACAAGAATATAATATCAAATATAATATCAAGTCCTACAATTTAACAATTTAAGTTGTTCCACTTAAATATCCATTAATAGAGGACCAGTTAAGTAAAAATGAGGATTTGATATTGAACATTTTCAAGACAAATCATTTAGTTAAAAAAAGAAAGCGCAGCAGAGTATTCATAGAGTTTTCCATTTGTGTTATCTTTTTGCAGATGTATGCTTACATCTCTTGAAGGGAATACTATAAGAATATTAATAGTGGTTGCCTCTGGGGTGGGAGAGGCAAGCTGAGAGATTGTGGGAAAAGAATAGAAGGGGGCCTTTCACATATTCCCTTTTCTGCCTTTTGAATGTTGTACCATGGTTTTGCATTATCTACTCTAAAAGTGATTATTTTATAGTTGAAATAAAAAAGAAATAAGCCAACCAACCAACACCCAAGCTTAGGAAACTTTAAGATATATAAGAAAGCACATTGTGTGGTTTTGGTGGATTGTTCTCAGCCTGGTTTATAGATGAGAAAACTGAGGCTCAGAAAATATACTTGACTTGTCCAAATGATAATGGCAGCACATATCTGCAACACAGGACTCCTGACTTCCATTCTGGTACTTTCTTTTCTCTCTGCTAAAAGAGAGGAGGCATAGGCAGCCCTGAAAATGTCACCCTGGTGTATGTACTCATCTAGTGCATCAAAAAACTTAATTTTCACCAGATTCTGTGTTTCTGAGGCGGTTTAGAGCTGACTTTCCAATGAATACTTGCCATCTAGTGGTAAAAAAAAAAAGACATATGCACCTAGTATAGACTTCATTCATTCATTCACATGCCAAACACCATATTTAGAAAATCATTTGTCCTTAAGGGGCTCCTGGTCTCTTGGGAAAGACTTGGTGTAGAAATAGGTGATTACGCTGCAGTGCAACTAGAGCTAGGAAAGTCAAGTACAGGGCACACTGGGAGCCTTGAGTAGTTGAAGATGTCATGAGCAACACTGAACTCAATTTTTTGAATTCTCAGTAGATGCTCAAAAAAAAGAAAGAAAAGAAAAAAATTAGCTCCTATCTTGTCTTGCTCTTGCTGGACACCATCAGGACCAGGGAAGCAGTTTTTGTTATCACCTTCTCTGTGTCTGAGGATGAACTCATTAACTGAGTATGCTAGGAGGGAAACAATAGATGCCTTTAGCTGAATGGGGTAGCTGTCCCAAGAGCTGGATCCATGCCACTGCTGCATCTGGTCTTCAGATCTGCCGTGAGAACGCATTATTTATTTTCCCCCTCTGGTGAGAATGTCTGTAGAATGTTCCTCCTGTCCATGTGGTTTTTAAGCTCTGTTATCCTGAAGCTCTCTTGAAGGTCAGCCTGATACTCCCCATGCAAACAAATTCTTGCAGCCCATAGTAGATGCCCTCCATCAAACCAAGAGCCATCCACCCAGGAGTCTAGCTTGCCTGGATTGAAAGATGCATAGAGTGGTTTAAAAGTAAAAAAGCACAAAATGGTAAGGGATGAGTCTGTAAAAAGAGGTTGGGGTCATCTTATAATCAAACTTGAACACCAGGTTGCAGAGACTACAAATAGACCAGTAGGAATTGGAAAGCTTTTGGGGATTTCTGAGCAGGGAAGTGACCAGAGACCAGGGTATTTGTTTATTCAACAGATAATTATAGACAGCTACTATGTGCAGAGCTCTGGATGAGAACCCATGCTGGAGAGCCCAGCACAGAAATGAGTAAGACCAGTGTGGAAGACTCATCATGTCATCCTCCCAGGCTATGATGCACTCCCTATTCCATGCAATGACTTAAAATTCTTATCTCAAAGAGGAAAGAAATTAGATTGTCTCTGGAACTTCATAGTATAAGAAATTAGCTGTAGAAATCATAAAGCTATAAGTCACGATTCTAATAGCTGTATAACTTAGTAAACAGATCAACTTTAAAAATAGAAATACACAAACAGAAGATGAAAGAGGAGCCCTATGTCAGGCAGAGATATTCTACTACCTCCTCAGATTCTGTCCCCTCATTATAACACATCCCCTTGACACCATGTAGCTGATAACGCTTATTAGGCCTGGCTTCGAAGGCTAAGAAAGACAGAGAAAAGCAAGTCATAAACTGATGAGATTCATATTACAGTAGAGTCTTCTAAATGGTTACATGGGGTAAAAAGGAGAACGTATTAGTTCTGTCTGGTCTGTCTTGAAATGAACACCCTCACAAATTTTGAAAGATGAAGGACTTGTCAGCTCACGCACAGGGGACAGGGGAAGGGCATTCCAGGCCAGCCGCGTGGAGGTATGCGACATGGCTGCACCATATGGAACTGTAAGGGATTAGGTGGTGCCTAGGAGACATCCAGGTGCTATCTAGGAGACAGAGTAAGGCAGGACACATGCATTCACTCATTCTTTCCATGAACTTTTCCTGTGTACCTACTGTGGCCACACCTGGAGGTAAGCAGCCGGAGGTACAGAAGTGCCTAAGACACAGATCTTACCTTGAAAGTGCTCAAGTACTCAGAGTCCAGCTAGGCAGAAAACCTAAAAAGCCGTACACTGTCTTTGCTTCAGAAAAGGAAGGCAAAAGGAAGGCAGGCAAATGACTCTTTCAAAGATTTGCTATCACTGTTCAACAGCATGTGGTGGACAGCCTCCATTTTCAGTCTGCTCTGTACCGGGCACTGTGATAGATTCCTTAGGCTTACCTGTTTCATAACAACCCTGCAAGGTGGTTATTACTGATTTCACTTTCCAGATGAGAAAACCAAAGCCCAGAAAAGTTAGGTAACGATATCAAGGTTACACAGCTAATACCAGTAGCCTGGAATTCGTTTTTTTTTCCTTTTCCCTGGCTCTTCACTTTTCCTCGTACTGCCTCTTCATCCCTGGAAGACCTTTCTCTCCCCATCTGTATCCATCAGAATTCCATTCAGCCTTCCATACCTTGTCATGATACATTTCCTGGTCCTTTCAAATACGTATCATTTCCTTGGGTCTTGCAGAGCTTCTTGTATCTTTATTTGACCCATTTTCTGCTTTGTATTATGGGTGTCTGCACCTGTCTCTGGAAGAAAAAACATAGAAGTAGGAGTTAATCTGAGCAGGTGTGTGCCGTGGACTCACCTCTTTCTCTCCCCAGTGGGGCTTTGCATGTGGTTCATAGTGCATTGAAAAGAGTCTGTTGAATTGGGTTGAATGCTTTAGCCCTCAGTTCTCCGACAGGACTGCTTTTAGCAAAGTCAACCATTCTCCCTGCTTGGTCTCCATGGCTACTACCAATTCTCCAAACTACAACCTATTTCCTACTAGGCTCTAGTTACAGTACTTCTTAATTTATCTTCCTATTTAAAAGCAGAATTACTGCTTAATTAATCAATGGGTGAAGAAAATCAAAAGTCTATTAACTGGTAAGCCAATGCTATTCCAAAGGGCATTGATCCATGTACATTATGGGCAACCTGTTCATTGATAGCTACAGCTCCTGAGAGTAGCTCTCTGTAGTAGCATTGGGGGAACTGGAATCTTGTTTTAAATAGATTTTAAAGGCACAAAACCACATCTGATTCTTATTGGGAATTTTTTTGGTAGGGGAAGGGAAATTTTTTTTGAAGGAAAGGCTGTTTGCTTTTTAGTAATATGAAATGGAGACTAATTATTTCATAGGATTTCATAGAAGTATACATTTTAAAAAGAAGCACTGACAGGCACATGTGCGTTAGCTGGAGCAAAATGAATTTATTCTTTAAAATGTAGTGACCTCACTGCAGAATATATTCAAGAATCAGTACAAATATAAAGGGTGTGTTCATCTGGCTTATCATGACTGCAAGCATGTTTGGGTCTTTTGAGACCTCTATACCAATGTCCAAAGGGTTTCTTTCGCAAATGAATTTGCTAATACAGTTGACCCTCCAAACCCATATCCATATAGAGGGCCAACTATAAGGGACATGAGCAGCTGTGGATTTGGGTATCCACAAGGGATCCTGGAACCAATCCCCCACAGACAGAAAGGAACAACTGTAATTCAAAACTCACCCCATGCATATAGTGTCCCCAAACTTCAGCATACACACACACACACACACACACACACACACATAATATACATCAAGCACATATAATATACAAAGAATTGTGTCTGAGGTTAACCCATTATTAGTGTTGTATTCTATGTTCAATATTCATTTGGCTTTACGCATACATTTACCCTTCTGTTGCTCTTTCTTCCTTTTTTGCAAGTCCATTTTCCTTCTGGGATCATTCCTTTCTACCTGAAGAACTCCTCTAGAATTTATTTTAGTGAGAATTTGCAATCAAAGAATTCTTTGTTTTTTTCTGTCTGAAAATGTCTTTATTTTTCCTTTATTTTTGAAGAGTATTTTTTAATACAAAGAGGGGTCTTCAAAAGTTTAATACAAAAAGGGATCTTCAAAAAGCTTATGGAAGGTTTCATATTATCTTTTAATTCTATTTTTCCACAAACTTCTTGAAATACCCTTGTAAGTTGACAATTATTTTCTTCCAGTACTTTAAAGACATTATTCCTCTGTTTTTGGCTTTTGCCACTTCTGTTGAGAGGTCATCTGTCAGTCTTACTGTTACTCAGTTGAAGATAACATGTCTTTTTCTATAGCTGATTTTAAGATTTTGTCTTTGTCTCTGATTTTCAGCAGTTTTACTACATGCTTAGGCATGGTTTCATTTGTACTTATCCTTTTTAAGGTTTGCAGTACTTCTTGCATCCGTGGCTTGATATCTGTTGACAATTTAGAAAAATTCTGGCCATTATTTCTTCAGACATTGGTTCTGCCCCCAGTATTTTCTCTCCTCTCCTTCTGGAACTCCAATTATACATGTTAAATTATGTCATCATTTCCCATATGTTTCTTATGCTTTTTTCTATATTCTTCATCATGTTTTCCCCTTACTTTATTCTGGATATTTTCTAACCTTCTCTTCTGCTGGCCCGAATTGGTATTAAAACTATCTGTTAGTTCTTAATTCCAGTTATCATATTTATTAGTTCTAGAATTTTCATTTGATTTTTTATAAATTCCAGTTTTGTTGCTAAAATTATCTATCTTGATTTCTGTTTCCTTGAATATATTAACCACGGTTTTTGCTTAAATCGAGGTTTGATAACTACACTGTCTGGATGACCTGTGAGTCTATAACTATTGTCTATTACTTCCATGGTTCAGTTTCTTGTTATGTCTGACCATTTTTTTATTGAGCGTCAGACATGTGTGTGAAAAATGTTAGAGGCTCTAGAGGACATTATCTTCCTTCACAGAAGGTCTACTTCTATCATGAGGTTGGAGTACAGCAGACCACCTTAATCAAGCCTTGGGTTGAGCCAACTGAAGCTAGATTTCAGTCTTTGTGAGAGCTCTTTAGCTCTTCAGGGTTCCTCACTGAAAGCCTGGGGTGCTTATCAGTGTTTCTCCTCCTTATGGTTTCTGACTTCCAATTTTAATCTTCCCAAAACCTGAGGCTGCTGAAACCTTTGTTTAACCATTTAGCCGCTAATTTCTACTCAGAGTTGCAAACTTTCTTCCACGTGACTCTTACAAGCCAGAAACTACCTCAGAAGGAAAAGCAGTGCCAAATGTTGGGCTCACTTCTCTGTCCTTCCCTTCTCTTCAGTATCTTGGCTTAAGTCATTTCTCTCCCCAGTCCTGTGAGACTGCCAGAATCCATGCTCAGCTTCTCAGGCTCTTAGCCTTGTATGGCAGATGAAAAGCCAGTGCCCGAAGGGGAAAAGCGGTTAGGAATTCTGACTCACCTCTATGCATTTCCCTTCTCTTCAGAATCTTATCCATCAAATCCTGGCTGCATTGAGAGCTCTTAATATTCTGAACCAAGTTATTTTGTTTTGTTTTATTTATTTTTTCTAGTTGTCCTTGGCAGGTTGTGGGTATGATACAAGCTAGTTCATAATTTTTAGAGGTGAAACTAAAATATCTTCTTTAAGCATTTGGATTCTGTCTCTCCTACATTCAACTTTGTCTCTGACATTCTCATCTGTGTCTCTAACACAATTCCACTTTCTGGTATCAGTTCTAATACGCTCAGGGTGGAGAACTCTATGTCTTTCTATCTGCAATTGTTTAAAGCTCTCCCCTGAAGTTATGTCTCTTTCTACTTGTTTACGTTTTTAATTTGTATTTGAAAATACAGTATTACACCAAGTGTGACTTCCTTCAGAGTGAGTGCATTGACAAAATTCTACATGGGATAAGGGGCTTGCTTATAATGCTCTGATACTTTGACAGGCTTTCCTCTGGGTTGAATGCTTCTGGGAAGTCTCTTTATCACTCAAACCACTCTTTTCTGTGCCCCACTTCTCATTCACATAATCCCACTACAAAGGAACCACCTGCCATTGAGTTTGAACCCAACCTAGCTGTCTTGGAACTTTGCTTCCTGAATTATTAATGCCCATTGCATATGAGTGATGTACTTGCTAACTATGTCATGATAAACACTAAGAAAATTGGATTTTGATTGCCCCAAATATTCAAACTCTTAAGACCGAAAAAAAAATTCTATGGATTTAAAATAATTACTTACAGTTATCATGTAGCAGGACTGGAATTGATTCTTACCTCTAAGATGTCATGAAATTGATACCGCTTCTTTTTTCATCTTCGTAAGCAATTAGATGTGAATCAGGCATTATTCAAGATTTTCTTGATCCATTTGAAAAGGAATTACATATGATCCGCAACTTACAATGGGGTTACATCCCAATATCATAAGTCAAAAATGCATTTAATACAACTAACCCACCAAATATCATAGCTTAGCCTAGCCTACCTTAAACATGCTCGGAGCACTTACACGAGCCTATCGTTGGGCAAAATCATAGAACATAAAGCCTATTTTATAACAAAGTATTTAATATCTCATGTAATCTATTGAATACAGTCCTGAAAGTGAAAAACAGAGTGGTTGTATGGGTTCTTGCAGGACAGTTCCTATTGAAAGTGCATAATTTCCTCATCATCATAAAATCAAAAAATAATAAGTCAAACCATGTAAGGCAGGGATTGTCTGCATATTAAAATAAAGAAGAGTTTTCTGAAAATATAAAATGAAATATGGTGGCTATGTATTGAGCACTGACCAATGTATGTATAGAAATATCTAGTTTGGTAGATGCCCTCCATTTGAACTCAATTGAGAACAGTAGTTGATTACCGTAATCTAAAAGACAATGTGTTAAAGCAACAAGTTATAAAAATCAATACGTTGTATGTCAAATATTTTATTTTAGATTAAATCAGATAAGTGTACTTTCAAGCACAAATATAAATCATGCTAATAATTCATCATCCCTGATTTTCAGTTTAATCTTGAAGGTGGATCTAATACTTAAAGATACTTGCAGAGCAATCTGAGTGTAAAACCCCTGATTTCTACAACTTTTTTCAGTCTTTTACAATTATCTTGCTCTCCTCTAATTATATAACAATGTTTTCAGCTACTTGCCTTTATTGAGTCCTTTCAAAGCAGTCTTAAATAACATCTTCCTTTTCTCACTCATATCTCATCAATTTTAAAAAATTAATTAAATTATGCAAATAGAATATAAGAATAACTGGCATTAGGAGGTTTGGGAAGAAACACAGCCTGCTCCTAGCAGACACAACTTTACTGCAGGAGCACGAGTGTGCTGCCGTGGCAGAGAGCGGCTGCACAGCTGAAGCATTCGGCATGCTGTGGGCTATCCGTTCCTACCACAGAGGAATGACGAGTGCTGTGCTGGTTGGCCCTGCAAGGAGGCTAAGAGGTGGTTAGTCAAGGAGCCTCTGCAGTGCTTCTACTGAGTGCAGTTGTCTTGATCAGGCTTGGGTTGGATCTGGGTCTGTTTGAAGTCACCTCCTTGCTACCACGTATCTTATCCTCGCATTCATTGGCGTGATTTCAGAACGACTGAAAACAACTTTACTGATCTGATATTGTCTAAATAATAACAATAAAAGTGAACTTTTGGTGTTACCACGTGCAGACTGCTAAGCACTCTACAAGAATCATCTCACTGAATCTTCGTAACCCTATGAAGTAGGGTTTTTATCATCCTCATTTTATACTGGAGGCACCTGAGGCTCAGAGGAGTGAATGACTTGCCCTAAGGCTCATAGGTAGTAATAGTAATGGTAGATGCAGAATTCAAGTCCAGGTCATCAGAATCTACAACCCACATCTTTACCACACATTAACCACATCCCCTGCCATGGAGCTTGGGAGATGGTAGTGGGCTCTGTTGTAGCCCACTGCCTATATCTCAGGCTGAGTCAACTCCCCAAGCTGCCATTTTCCTTTTTTATTTGCTTATTTATTTGTTTGTTTATTTATTTTTGCTCCAGTCAGCCTCCTAAAATTCAGCCTACTTTTCTTTCTTTCAGCTGATGCCTTTCCTCTAGTCCTCCAAATTGTTCCCCCAAACCTGGCAAAGGGCTAGGTTCAGGCATCCTGAACTCCTTCTTTCATTGACTCTGAGGATATCCTTGTGAGCTCCTTGTGATTTAAGGATTTTACTGGCATCGCTATAGAGACATGGGGTAAAAGAAAAACACATGCAGAGAAAGGTTCCAGTAACTAGCAACATTCTTGAGTGCTGGTTTCTGAGCGACCATTCTTTGACCATGCTGTGATGAGAACCAAATGCTCTTTTGGACTGCTACCCTCCATAGTTATTCCTGAGAAAAGGGCTCCCCAATTTCCTCTCCCTTTTTACCAACAGCCCTGGTTACCCCCAAAACCATAAAGGCTCTTTTTCCCAGCAAGATGCCCGCTTATTTACAGTGGGGGCTTGTGCTCTAAAGCCCTTTAGACTGGAAAACATCTGTTTCCCAAGAACTGTGC
>NW_007733752.1:71385-105019 GCF_000696425.1 Galeopterus variegatus | reverse complement strand
AAAAAAAAAAAAGAAATTCTCAAACTTGTACTTAAAATTCTATGTTGACTACAGATACAAGAGTTTTTAACTGAATATTAGAAAATCAATTAAAACAATAAATATAAAAAAAGTTTTTCACAAACAAGTTTTATTCCAGGAGATTTGTTTTAACATTCAAAAATAAAACACATAGTACCTCTCATTAACAGAGTAAAAAAGAAAAGTTATACAATTATCTCAATAGATGCAGAAAAATGTACTTTAAAAATTCAAAACCCTGGGCCAGCCCGGTGGCGCAGTGGATGAGTGCGCCACTTGGGAAGCGCGGCGGCGCTCCCGCCCGGGTGTTCGGATCCCACATACAGACCAGTTCCCGCTCACTGGCTGAGTGAGGCACGGGAGCAGCGCCGAGGGTTGCGATCCCGTTGCCGGTCCCTGGTCCGGTGCGGGGGCAACACTAAGGGTTGTGATCGGTTGCCGGACACGGAAAAAGACAAAAAAAAAAAAATTCAAAACCCATTTCTGATTTAAAAAAAACAACTGTCAGCAAACTTGAGGACAAACAAAGACCACTTACGACAATTCCATAGCCGATCGGTTGCCAGACACGGAAAAAGACAAAAAAAAAAAAAATTCAAAACCCATTTCTGATTAAAAAAAAACAACTGTCAGCAAACTTGAGGACAAACAAAGACCACTTACGACAATTCCATAGCTAACATCATACTTAATGATGAAACACTGATTGCCTTCCTTCTAAGATCAGGAAAAGGTAAGCATATCTATTCTCACAAGGTCAGTTCATCACTGTACTAGAGGGCCTATCCAGTGCAATAAAGGAAAAAAATAAAAATGAAAAAAAAGCATTCAGATTGGAAAGTAAGAACTAAAACTCTCAGAATTTATATTTTATTATGTGTGTCAAAAAGCTACATTAAATCCACAGAAGTATTACAACAGATAATAAATAATGCTCACTGGGTACAGAGGAACTATACAAAATAAATCGTATTTGTATTTACTAACAGTAAGCAATTAGAAATGAAATTAGAATTACCATTTCCCATAGCATTAAAAAGCACAAAATATCTAGTTATTAATCTGTCAAAAACTGTACATGGCCTTTACACACAGACTTTATAGAGAAAAATCAAAGAAAACCTAAATCAATGGAAATATTTACTCCATCTAAAGATTATAATACTCAATATAGTTAAAACGCCAATTCTCCTCAATTAATCTGTAGATTCAATGGAATCCCATTCAAATCCCATAAAGTTTTTTCAAGAAATTGTCAGACTGGGTCTAAAATCTACTAAAAAAGCAATGGAGTAAAATAGCCAAATTACCTTGGTGGAAAAAAAAAGTTAAAGGACTTGCACTACCTGACTTTAACACTAACTACAAATCTCAGTTAATCAAGAAATTATGGGTTCGGGCATTATTCAAGAAACTATGGGTTTTGAGCAAAAATTTGACGATACTAAAATGTTGGCATGGAGGTATAGCAATTGCAACTCTCTTATATTCCCAGGAGGAGCGTAAAATGTCACAACTACCTTAATAAACTGCATGGTGGCTTCTTTTAAAGTTAAACATGTATATACCCTTTGACAAAATTTCATTCCTAGATATTTACTGAACAGAAATGAAAGCAAATCTGTATAAGAATGCTCACAGTAGCTTTATTTATTAAATCCAAAAACTGAAGGCAACTCATGTGTCCATTAGCTGGAGAACTGATAAATTATGGTATATTGATAGAGATGAATACTATTCAGTAAGAAATACAACTACTCATACATGAAACAGTATAGAAAAACCTCAAGATCATTTGTTTAATGAAAGACAGTGAACACAAAAGAGTTCATACTAAGCAATTCTATTCACATCAGTACAAAACCAGATGAAACTAATCTACGGTAATAGAAATCAAAAGTATAGTTACCTGTGTCCTGTGGCTAGGAGGTAAGAATGAAAAACTCAGGAGGAAATTTTGAAGGTGATGGAAACGTTCTGTATGTTACTTTGAGTGCTGGTTACATGATGTTGTTTAGGTTGATGTTTAGGTGTTGTTTAGGGTGTTACATGTTGTTGTTTAGGGTGATGCCAGAACTCATGGAACTACACATTTAATATCTAGGTGTTCTATTACATACAGATTTTACCTTAATAAAATTTTTAATTAAAATAGCACTGTCATAGTCTGCTCAGATGGCCATAACAAGACACCATAGACTAGGTAGCTTAAAAAACAAAAATTTATTTTCTCACAGTTCTGGAGACTAGAAGTCCAAGATCAAGGTGCCAACAGGGTTAGTGTCTGGTGAAGGCTTTTCTCTTGGGTTGCAGACATCTGCCTCTCTATGCTCACAGGGCTTTCCTAGGTGCATGTACATGGGGAGAGAGGAAGTGAGCTCTATGGTGTCTCTTCTTATAAGGACAGTAATGTATCTGGTGAGGGCCCTACCCTTATGACCTCATTTAACTTTAATTGCTTCCATAAAGGCCCTATCTCCAAATACAGTTACATGGGGGTTACATCTTCAATATATGAATTTGGGGAAGGGATGGGTACAAACATTCAGTCCATAACAATTACTAAGGAGTATTCGTTTACAGAAGATTTGAGTTTATCGGGGTTATTGTTTTTCTTAGTTTTGCTGTGGTTTTTGTTTGTTCTAGAGACTGCCTTCTGTGGAACATGAAATTAGATGAAAAAAACTTTAAAAAGTATAATTCTACACCTGGAAAAGGACTTGGAATGTCCTAAGGGAAGTTATTTCTTTTTTAAAGTAATTCTCCTAATACGAAACAGACAACAGACTTAACAAATACAAAAGGTTATATAACAACCCTTCAGTTATGAAGATGTGAATAATTCCAAACAATTCTAACACATTAAAGTATTTCAAAAATAATGTTTTAAAATCCTGTCTCAAAATATGGGAACAAAACAAGCCAACCATCAACTACATAAATAATAAATTTCATTTTGAGAAATATAAAAAAAACTTGTATGTCTATAGTGAAAAGTCATGATTTAGTCAGATGTACTGAAAAGATTTAGAGAAATAATTCTGTGGGAAGAATGTTTTGGAAGAATAATTAATCTGAAGACACATGCAGGTTGCTCCTTACTCCTAAAATAGATCTCAATTTGAAGAAGAAAATAGCCTCTTTTTTCCAGTATTATATCTAAGGTATTCAGGACACACACTACAAGGCTGAAAATATGAAAAAGGGACTTGGCTCCTGACCTTTTACACTTTCCCCAGGAAATGTGTTTTCTGCTGGTAGCCAACAAAAATAAAGTCCTGTATACCTAAGATGTAATCAATGGCATGGAAAAAAAAATGCAAGCATTTGTCATGAAAATATTACTGCTCTCAGCTAAAAATTTGATGTTTTATGTAAGTATGAGCCATTATAAATCAGTGTCTTTTCTGAGTAAATTGTTTGCCTCTCAGCCTCAAAAGAAGCAAAGATCTTTAACTATTTCTTCCTCTGTGTACTTTATAGGCCAATATTGGTGGGGTTTGGTCCTTTCCACTTCTACTTTTATTTGACTCTTAGAACCTGCTTCTCTATACAAAGTGTTTCTGAAGTTTTCATTTTATAATAGATTCAGTGTTGGGATCTGTACCACCTGTAATCTTAAATATCATTTTTCTGGAAAGAAAGATGGGATCCAGTCAAGAAAAGAGAAAATTTACTATCAAGTTGTTTAAAATCCATTTTTAAATATTCTTAGAAAAAATCACATAGAAAATAATTAAAATATGTCTTTTCCATGAAACTTGAGTAGACTCATTAGGATTCCTGTGCAAAGAATATCTATTTTTTTAAATAAACAATATAAAGAAATCTATTACGGATCTGTGGGATCCAAATCTATCATAATTCATGCAGCAAATATGAGTAAATTAGTAGTTCATTATGTGTAGCAGATGCTGTTGGTACCCCACCTAAATTCCCTAATCGTAACCACTCAGTATAAATCTGCCAGATTTCAACTGCATCCCTGCTTTACTTGAAGTCTTCTCCTGGGTCTTGGACCCCACTTTGCTGCCTAAATGGCAGTTTGGAGGTGTCAGGAAATTAATGGAGCAGCCTCCACCAATGAAAGATTGGAGGTATTGTATGAATACTCCAGCTCCCTCACGTCTCAGCAGGGATAGCTCTGAAGTACGTTCTACACTGGCTCCCCCATGAGCCCCGAAAGGCTTAGGCTCCAGTTGCTCACAGTGATAACTTGATTGATATCAACCCTTCACTGTCTGCCTTCTTCCTCTGTCTCACTTCCTCACTCCCCTTCTAGTGTTCTCAGAGATCACCATCCAAATAGGCTTTTTATTTTTTAATCTTTATCTCAGTGTTTGCTTCTGGGGGACCCAAGCGAAGACATTATGGAAGATGTCTACTCAGCAATTGTTCAGAGATTTAGTTTTCACAGATGGAATCAGTCAGCACCTCTTGACTTCAGTTATAAAACTGACACTTTTCATGGCTGAGCCAAAATCCTTAACCTTGAGACCAGATAGCAAAATGTCCGTAACTAAGTAGATTTAATACAAATTCAGCCCGCCATACACAGATAACCTTTTCATTGTCATACTTCAAATGCCATCATCTGCAGGTCTTTATTGGAGGCCCTAGTAGTCTAGAGAATAATCCCATCATCCACTGCCTGCAGAATCACAAGCCTTGGTATTGACATTCTGAGGACAGGGAAGAAGTGTTGCTGCAGATCTCAGAATTTAATAAAACCTCCCTGTTTTGATTCTATTGTCATCATCCACTGCCTGCAGAATCACAAGCCTTGGTATTGACATTCTGAGGACAGGGAAGAAGGGTTGCTGCAGGTCTCAGAATTTAATAAAACCTCCCTGTTTTGATTCTATTGTTTCATCTTTGACCTTACATATGTTGTGTATTCCAGATCCTTGAGACTGTCTGTTTCCATTTTTCCTAACAATAAAGCTCCAATTTTTTTCAGGGATGGGAAAAGAGATAGTTGCTGTTTTATTACAAGAGGGAGGAATAAAGGCCTCAAGGAAAGAGGCTGAAAGACCCTGCTGCAAAATCATATTCAAGGTATAAAAGGCAGAAGCTGTGCTTGGTTTGTTTGTTTGTTAAACAAGGTCTTCTCAGAAGAACAAGTTACATATGTTTTCATTTAATCTGCATGCATCCAGCATATTTGGTATCAAAATGGGATTTGTTGCCTTCAGGGAAAAATAAAAAAAGCATTAAGACTTTGAACATCTAATCACACAATGGGTCTTAGTTGACCGGAATCTTAAAAGCTGATGCTCAGAGAAACACTGAAGGCTAAGAAGAGGAACCAAAACAGATATATGAAAATTGATATAAATTCATAAAAATTAAGATGTACTAATAAAGCATGCACCTATAATGTAAAAGAGAAAAAACTATTGCCTTGTAAATAGAGTGGCCGTATGTATGAATATGCCTAGTAGAGTTTGCAACCAGTAGGAGTGGCCCGTGGCTCACTTGGGAGAGTGTAGTGCTGATAGCATCAAGGCCGCGGGATTGGATCCCTATACAGGGATGGCCGGTTAGCTCACTTGGGAGAGCGTGGTGCTGACAACACCAAGTCAAGGGTTAAGATCCCCTTATCGGTCATTAAAAAAAAAAAAAAAAGAGTTTGCAACAAGTAATAACAAAGACTCAGATCAGAAGAAATGTTTTAATGTGCTTCCTTGCCACTAAAATAGTCTGTCATCTTGGGAGAGCGTGGTGCTGACAACACCAAGTCAAGGGTTAAGATCCCCTTATCGGTCATTTAAAAAAAAAAAAAAAGAGTTTGCAACAAGTAATAACAAAGACTCAGATCAGAAGAAATGTTTTAATGTGCTTCCTTGCCACTAAAATAGTCTGTCATATTTGTAATCAAGAATCTCAATAATGGAATGTGACTTCACTCGAAATCAAAGAAGGAAGCTGTATGTTTTCAATTTGATTTGGATTTGGCATGTCAAGAGAATAAAGAATAGTTTCACCCAAGGGAAACTTAATGAATTTGCAAGAGGAATAAATATTAAAAGGCAGTAATATTGAAATTTGGTCGCACTTCCTAAGGATTGTCTGGGTCACCAAAGATAGAAATATTTAATTCTTTCTTTACAAGTGCTGCAACTAAGATAACCAGTCATCAGTTGACAGGGGTTTTAGATGGTGTTTAGTCTTTGACTGGCATGGATACATTATGGCTGCATTAACAGTAGCATACTGATATTATGTATGTTGTACATGCCAGGGGAAAGTGGCTTAATCTTGGTGTGCTTATTTTTGTTTTGATATCTAATTTCTTTGGGTCACCCGAATTGTTACTGTGTAAGGGCTCACTCGCTGACTGATGTACACAGAAGCCAATACCATGGCACTGGTTTTTCAGAAAAGAAAAGGCTTTATTTCACGAGGTCAACCAGCCTAGAGACAGGAGGCAAGCATCTCAAATCTGTCTCCTTATTCAAGGGCTGTGCAGTCTTTAAGGGGTATTAGGCAAACCTAATTAGTTTGCTCCGAGTCAGGCCATATGACAGGATAAAAGTGGATTGGATAGCTGTGAGTCAGGACATCGATGGTGATGAAACTCTAGATGTTGGATCTTCTTTGCCTAAGAGCCCCTCATTTCCAAAAGGGCTCTGGGGTTTCACCTTCAGCTTTTGGGTTGTGCAGATGGAAGATTTTTGTTCCCATGGTGCTCATGGTCATCTGGAAGGCAAGGGCCTTCTCTCTGTGTATGCTCAGTGTACACCCTGCAAAACAACCTGAGATAGGAAAATTAAAACATTTTCCATTAATTTTAGTTGGTTTCAGAATTACCTGTAGAGCGTGGTACGGAAAATAATACAAGATAACTGTTGTATATAAAAAGGCTCCAAATAGTACATTTCTCATGTTTTATCAGGAACACAAATAAAATATGCAAGAAAATATTAGGATTGTCATACTCTAGCGTCTTCCCTCAACTGCCTGTGCTAGCATAAACATAGAAAACCCCCCATACTCGTGCATGCACTATAGAACTAACTTTGTGTTCCCTTTATAGCTAGCCCTTAATGATTAACTAAGACTGTATCAAAAGCAGACATCCTATTTCACCCGATACAATCATTCAAAGCAGGAAGCAGCTGTCTATCACACGAAGACATCCCATCTCCCCAATACAGTTATCTATATAAAACCCAGTCCTCAATCAATCAGAGGGGCAGTTGTGACTTTACCCTCTATCTCCTGGTCAACATCTTCCAAAATAAAAAGGCTTTCTTTAAGTTCTGTCTGGTGGGTGTAATTGGTGATCTTATAGCACCAAGAACTCAGACCCATGCAGGTCAGGGATTCCCCCAGAAGGAATTCCCTTCCTACAACTGCAACTGCAAAATCAGAGAAGCAGAAAGGAAAATGCTGTGCTTTCCATTTTATATTAAGGGTCTTAGAAGAAGAGAAAATTCCAATTATTTTACTATAATATCCAGTTACAGAGTAAAAGTAGGCATTTAACGTCAGTGAGAAGGAAGAGCATATTCATAAAAGAGGAGCAGAGAAAGAATGCCTCTTACAGTTTATAAACAAATGTTCTTAATAAATCTCAGAATTTAAACAGAGAACTTGTTTAGATAAAGTGCAAGGAAGAAAAGGCTCCTGTTGAGCCCATATCAGTGATTTACTTAAAAATAAACTCTAAATTCTACCTAGCAAATAGTAAATTTAAATGGTGGAGTTTTACTAATAAGAAGTTTTATATATGTGTTTATAGCCTTGAATTCTTTCATGAGTCAAAAAATATATATATATTAATTTTTTTAATACTTTGTCCAGCTATGGACAAAGACCATTTGGTGTTTAAACAAGCCAGTGGAAAGAACATAATGCCAAGGAAAGACAATTCCCATTATGTGACTTGTTATGACAATATCAGAAGTCATGTATCAGATGTATGCATATTATATACAGTTTCAAAAGGAGTTTTTCCCTATGACAGATCTCAAATTTTATCTACTAGATATAACATATCCAAGCCACAGTCAAAGATTAAATACCAGCTGAAATCCATGGCTAGGAACAAATTTAGCAAATGTAACAAATACCAGTTGTCATTTCTGTATATTTCTGTGGTTAAAGCTAATTCTTTTATGAATAAAAAAGACCGACTCCTTAATGAAAATTACTACTCTCTATGAGTAAATTAGAATACCTTTAAATTACATGGTTTTTTTAAAAATTCAGTTTGAACTTCAAAACAAAACATGCAAACTTGATTAAGACTTGTCTTTGTTTATAATCAATTAATGAAAATTACTACTCTCTATGAGTAAATTAGAATACCTTTAAATTACATGGTTTTTTTTTAAAATTCAGTTTGAACTTCAAAACAAAACATGCAAACTTGATTAAGACTTGTCTTTGTTTATAATCAATGTGTAAGTTAATTAGCAGTTGATGCATAAAGCAAACCTCAGTTCGTGGATTTGTGTACTATATATCCCTAAGAAAAATTCATTCTCTACTGCTAGATACTTAAACTTTCTATTGGCTTCTCACTACAAATAAAATCCAGACTCCTTTCAAGGCTGAGATGACCTTACATTGCCTGTCCCCTGCATATCTCTGACTTTATTTAACAGCTCATTCGCTGTAGTCCTGACTCATTGCCTGTGGCAATCAAGAGTTCTAAAATATCCACTTGTGCACTGTGCATATTCCATGCGTAATCTTCTCCCCTTGAGTATGAGCAGGACTGATAAATATAATAGAATAGTTACTCTCTTGATTAGGTTATACTGAATAGAAAAGATGATGGTATAGTTACTTTGTGATTTACCTTATATCACAGAAGACTCTTGACTGACTGACTGGAGAGAGAGAGATTCTACTGCTATCCCTTAAGAAATAAGCCTCCACGTTGTGAGAGGGTCATGTGACTAGGACCTAAGGCAGCACCTAGGAGCTGAAAGCTTTCCTGTGAATATCAAGCAAGAAAACAACAGTCCTACAACCACAAGTGACTGAATTCTGCCAACCATTAAGGTTAGAATGGGACCCTAAACTTCAGATGATAATGCAACCCAGCAACTTTGATTCAGGCTTGATCCTAGGCAGAGAACCCAGGTAAAACATGATAAAATCTTGACCCACAGGAAATGAGAGATAATAAATGTGGGTTGTTTTAAGCCAATAAGTTTGTAGTAATTTGTTATGCAGCATTAGAAAATTAATTTACTTCCCTTCCTTTGTTCTTTAAACATGCTAAGCTCATTTCTACTTGCATAGCTTGTCTCTTATTTCAGTTCAGTTCTTAGTTCAAATATCACATCCTCTGACAAGTCCCAACTGCCAACCACATCTGAAGTTTAATCCACATACATATCAGTTCATCTTGTATTGTCACAGCACTTACCACTATTGATAAGTACCTGTTTACTTTTAAAAATTCTTTATTTTAAACAGAGTAGTTCATAAACACAAATTAAAAGGCAAATTATGCTATATAGCAACAACAGCAAAAGGACACTCTTGCCCCACCCCTCCCCACCTCTAAGTACTGTTTCCTGTTCTCCTCTGTTAAAACATTGATAACCTTGATCCTTTGTCTTGCCCTTGATCCTCAGCACCCAAATGAGCTGTCCCAGTTGATGTCACATGGAGCAGAGACAAACCTTCCCTACTGGGCCCTTCTCAAATTGCAGATTCCTAAGCTTAAATATAGATAGATAGATAGATAGATAGATAGATAGATAGATAGATAGATAGATAGATAGATAGATAGATAGATAGATAGATAGATAGATAGATAGATAGATAGATAGATAGATAGATAGATAGATAGATAGATAGATAGATAGATAGATAGATAGATAGATAGATAGATAGATAGATAGATAGATAGATAGATAGATAGATAGATAGATAGATAGATAGATAGATAGATAGATAGATAGATAGATAGATAGATAGATAGATAGATAGATAGATAGATAGATAGATAGATAGATAGATAGATAGATAGATAGATAGATAGATAGATAGATAGATAGATAGATAGATAGATAGACAGACAGATAAAGCCACTAGGTTTTGGAGCAATAGATAATCAGAGCACCAACTAATATTTCATGACAATCAATTTGTGTAATATGCAATGGTGTGAAATAGGAGTTTGGAACAAGAAATTTATCTTTCAGAATTATTGACAACATGTAAAAAGAGAGCCTATATCTCCTCAATAAATCATTCTTAATCACAACATTGATAGTCATTAAAATTCCACCTTCAAGGACCAGCCCCATGGCTCACTCAGGAGAGTGTGGTGCTGGTAGCGCCCAGGCCGTGGGTTTGGATCCTATATAGGGATGGCTGGTGAGCTCACTGGCTGAGCGTGGTGCAGACAGCACTGCGCCAAGGGTTGTGATCCCCTTTCAGTTAAAAAAAAAAAAATTCCACATTCAAGTGTAACTCTACTGAGTTCGTTTGAGTATTAAAATACACAACACACACAAACACACACACTACTCCAGTGTCTTGATGTTTTACAGTTATGATTTTAAATCTATTTTTTGTGACTCTAGACATACACTATCTATCAATCATTTCTCAAATTAGCCAAATGCTGGACTTCAAAACATTCTACCCAAGTGTGTAATTGATATATCAGTACCATAGGTATTTATTTTCAAGATTCCTGCAAAGAATAATTTAAAAAGTAAACATTTAGATATGAGTTTTTGAAAAGATGTCAAGCTAAATTATAACATGAGTAAATCATTTAGAATGAAATGAATTAAATTGCCTTAGAACTCTGTTGATGTCAGCTGATCCAGCAGTTACCAATATATGTCTGGGTTTCCTCTTCCCAAATAATTGAATGACCAATTCATGACATTCAGACCAGTCGAGACATGACCACTCAGCTTGACACAAAAGGCATATTTTTGAAGAAAATTTGGTACTCAGAGTAACTTGCATAACTGTTGTGGGCCACTGTAGATAAGATAATCAGAGAAAGCTTCCTTAGGTAGATGACATTGGAGAAAGACTTGAGTGAAGCAAACAAATAAGCTATGAAAGGCAGAGAATTCCAGAAAGCGAGAATGGCAAGTACCAAAACCCTAAGGTAAGAGCATAAATGGAAAACACTTCAAACAGCAATGAAGACAGTGTGGTTCAAGAGGAACAAGCAAAAAGGGTGGGAGTGGAAGAGGAGGTCAGAAGGACAGCTAGGAAAAGATCATGTGGGGCCTTTGGGTTTCATGTGGAATAAAATGGGAAGCTGTTGGAATTTTTTGAGCAAAGGTATAACATGCTCCGACTTCAAGTTCAGAAGACTCACTCTGGCAGCTGTGAAAATATCAGACTGCATGGTGGAGAGAAAGTTGAAATCTGATATAACGTTAGCTATAGCCCAGGTAAGAATCTATAGTGGTAGTTTAAGGTTCCAGTGGTTGTAACAGTTGAAGTGATGAGATGACAGCTGGTCAGATTCTGAATATATGTTGAAGGAAGTCCTGGGATATGAAGAAAAAGAGAAGAGTCAATGCTGACGGCAGAATGTTGGTGTGACCTCCTGGAAGAATGAAGTTTCTAAGAAGAGGAAGGCTGAAGGAATAGCAGAATTTGTGAGAAAAATTTGGGTTCACTTTTGGAAACATTGAGAATGAAAGATGTTATTAGACATCCAAATGGATGTCCCAGTACTTATCACATTTTCTTGTATACTTTCTGAATTGAATGGGGAGATTCTTGGGAGAAAATACCAAATCTGATTCACTTTTTTTTTTTTTTTTTTGACCGGTAAGGGGATTGCAACCTTCGGCACGGTGTCATCTGCACCACGCTCAGTCAGTGAGCGCACTGGCCATCCCTGTATAGGATCTGAACCTGCGGCTTCGGCACTACCAGCGCTGCACTCTCCCGAGTGAGCCATGGGGCTGGGCCCTGATTCACTTTTGAATCCACCTTTTTATAATTATCATGATGGTTGGCACATACTGCTGCTCAGTGAGTGTTGAGGTGATGAGAGATTGATTGACAGACTGAATGAATAAGCATTTATATTTCTTTTATTGTGCCTTATCACCCCAGCAGTGGGTTCACACCAGAAGAGAGAGGAAGAGAAACTTCAATCAATTTTGCCCCCATTAGCATCTATACAAAACGAGGTCTGTAGAAGATTTTGGATTTGGAGGTTTTATACACGGATTTCACTAATTAAATAATTTCTGTTTGCACAACTGTAGATAATTTAGTGATAAAAGGAAGTGGAAAGCCATGGGGATTTGTTCACCTTAGGGTTCCCAGAGTATACAGGTACAGTTATATTCCTAATACATCTTCAAGGCCACAATCTCTTCTAAGCTATAAGCCATGGGGGGATTGTGCATAAATTTTCAGATCAGAAAACATTTTTTGACCATGGATAAGTGGAAAGATCTGGCACTTTCACTGGAACTGTGCTCACAAACTCATTAATACTGATGAATGGGAAATGTTCCCATTTGAAAACTTCAAGGGCTTATAACTCATCCTGGATGTTTACAATAACTAAATAGTATGGTAAAGTTCATATAAGATTGCCAATCACGATGGCATTGCTATAACATGTCTTCTGGTTATACCTCTGTTTCAGACAAATATCCATAATAGATATGATACAAAAAGACAATTAAAAATTTCAAAAACTCGCACACACATACACACACATGTACACACATACATATATTTCATTGAGTGGGAAATAAAAGAGAAATACACCAGGTAAAAGCACTGAAGTTCTGGGCCTGCTAGGCTCCCTATTTAGAAATATACAGGGCTGGCCAGAAGTTCTTACATTTTGAAATGCTGAAAGGCAGTAACTATAGATTTATAATTCTATGCCCATAAAAATATTCTTCCAGAATGAAAACATGCTAAATTGTTAGGCAAAAGATATCAGGTAATTTGTCAGTAGTGTGTCTGGGCTGAAGAAAATAATAAGTGTCCTTCAGGCAAATGGAAAACAATCACAGGCAAACATGAATAGATAAGGAAAAGATCTTCTTTATAAAATTATTACTGGAGATAAACAAAGAGGAAGAGGAAGGATCATAGCCAAAATGTGTAGTAAGCCGTTCCACCTGTGTGTGTGTAAGTACACTCTGTGATGTTCCCGTAATAATAAAATAATCTATCGATGAATTTCTCAGAACATGTCTGCATCATTAAGTGATGTATGACTTTATATACCTACATATATATACATACATACACACACATATACACATATAATGAGATAATATTAAAATAACAATATCAAATAAATACTGAGCAAAACTAAAATAATTTTAATAACATCTTAGATAAAAGCAATAAATAAAAGTATTCTTAAGCCCTTGCATCATTGCATTATCTAGGAGGTTAAAGGTAAAAATATGTATTAGGCTTTGGTAAGGCAGGATCTATATTATAATTTCTATATTAGTAATTGCAATTTCTATATTAGTGATTAGTAAAAATGGGTTAAATGACCTTGTTAAAAGGCAAAGATCAGATTGGATGAAAATGAACAAACAGAATCTCTGACTTATAGAATGGTAACAAGGTATACTTTAAAAGCATAAGTGTAAAGAAAGGATAAGAGTGAAAGAACTGAAATGTTATAGCATAAAACCACTAACCAAACAAAAAAACAACAGCTATTGCTTTGACAAACATTGTATAGGAAGGAGGTCTGTTGACTGAGATGTTATGTAGCGCTTGACTGTATATGCATACACATGATATAAACATATGTATTTTAAACATAATAGACATTTTATTTTTAGGCAATTCAATTTTCTTTAGGTTTATCCACATATTTATTGTTATCGTTGATTTTCATTACTCTGACACCTCTGAAGTCCCATGTGGAATCATTTTTCTTTGAATGAAGAACATCCTTAAAACTTCCAGTGCAATTATGCTGTTGGTAAATTCTTTTAGTTTTTGTTTGTTTCAAAATGCCTTCATATTCTTGAAGGATATTTTTAGTGAATAGATAATTTTAAGTGTGTGTATATACTTTTCGTATTTTCCCAGAATTTGGTGATAACTTTTAAGCCTTTTCACCATCTTTTGGGTTCTAACATTTCTGAGAAGTCATCTGTCAGTCTAACCATAACTCCTTACACATGGTTAGTCAGTCTTTTTTATTTTTTTTCCTAGCTGATTTTAAAACTTTTTCTTTGTTTTTAATTTCCTTCATCTTTTTGTGATGTTCTTAGGTTTGGTTTTATTTTTATTTGTCCTGCTTGGGCTTCATTGCTCATCTTGAGCAATTGCTCAGTGAATTAATGTCTTCCATAAACTCTGGAAAATTTGAAGCTATTATACCCTCAAAAGTTTCCTTTGCCTCTGTTTGTACTCAATATATTACTCAGACTCTCTTTAGTATTTCACATCCATTTATCACTCTGCTTTCTTGTATTAAGCTTTTAAAACTTATCTTCCAAATCGTCAATTCTTTCTTCAGCTGTGTTTAATCACAATCCAGCTTCAGTGTTCTTAATTATAGTTATTACCTTTTCAATTCTGTAATTTTTGATTGTTTATTTTTTAACTTCACAATATCACATTTATAGTCTTTGCCATTTTTAAATTTAAGTTCACAAATTAAAGTAAGCAGAGTTATTTTATATATTTCATTTGATAATCACAACATATGGAGCCCTGTGGGTTTGTGTATGTTGTCTAGTCTTTCTGTTTAATCTTGATTATATTGCCTTTTTTAGGTCATATTTTATAGCCATTTTACTGCTTTCTGCACATCTTATTTAAATGACTTAAAAATAACACTGTATCTGTGTTATCTCTTATCTTATTTTCCTGCAAAGGGGATTTCTACGAACTTTTTCTAAGAACCTGAGGGTACTAGCAATCCAGCATCAAAACTTGAATTTTTTGGAGGTCACATAGTCTACATGCTTGAATAAAGTCCATATACCTACTTCCATAGTAGAACTCTTTCAAGCCCCAGGCCAGGGAAAATCTCTGCTCTCAATAGGCTCTATGTATCCACAGATGACCCCAGGAAAAAAACAACAGTCTTTGAGGTACCTGTCTTGGCAGGGGGAGCTTAAACCATGTTCTCTGGTGAGACCATAGTGGAATAAGACACTGACCCTCATACTGTTTGTTTAAATTGAAATGGTTTTACCTCTTAGCTGGTACTGCAAAATCAGCCAATGACCCCAGGATGAAGCATCTATTATTCACCTCTTTAAACACTAACTATATCTCTAATCTAGGCCTAGTAACTTTTCACCGTCTTTTTGGGTCTCGGTGCTTTTTGAAGATGATCTTTTACTCAGTTATGATAGCTGCCTTGAGGAGAGTTGAACTAAATCACCTAGCCCACTATTATGAGAGGCTTAAAATTTAATAGATACTTCATCCTCGCATATTTTGGAGCATAAGTGAAATAAATGTACTATTGATTTAAGTTAATCCATATATAAATTTTTTAAAAAACAATTAAAACATAGAGGTAGAATTCTGCAAAATTACAAGAAAGATAAGGAGAGATATACAGTAGAGGATAAGGCAAGCACAGGGGATTTTCTCTTTTTGGAAAGTGAGGAAAAGCTATGGATTTTTATTAGGAATTTTTATAATTAAACAGTTATGTTAAAAATTTAAGAATAACCAATAGAAAATTATAATTACAAAAAAAAATCTTCAAAATAAGAAATGTAATAAGGGGTGTAGAAGTTGGAGAACAAGGAAAACTTTATGTAAATAGGAACAGTTATGTTAAAAATTTAAGAATAACCAATAGAAAATTATAATTACAAAAAAAAATCTTCAGAATAAGAAATGTAATAAGGGGTGTAGAAGTTGGAGAACAAGGAAAACTTTATGTAAATAGGAAACAGGAAAGAAGAAAAAGAGGAGCAAACAAAACAGATGGTAACAAAAATATGTGGTTGTATAACAGCTCATTATGTCAAAAATGAAGAATTATAGAAGAAAAACATATTAGATATTTTTTCAGCAAAGAGTTAAAATTCTTATCTAATCACTTTGCTTCCCTTGTAATGGTCAGTGCACCCCTGCTGGTTCCATTTATAAAGCAGAGGTAATTTTTTATTTTTCCAGAGTGTACATTTCCCAATCTGGACGTTATTCTCTTTCTCATTTCATATAAGATAGCACTCCACAGACCGATAAGCAATTAATTCTACACAGGTCATTGAACAATTGGCCCATAGTAATAATCCTGCATTCTGGCTACCCCAGCTAAATTTTCTTTTATGAAAGGCAGGAAGAAACACCTGCTATATAGTCTCTTTCTTTATCTCAACCTCTTTTTCATCCTGAAGAAGGCTGATATGCTTAATGGACAACATTAAGATTGTATTTCTTCATTAAAAATTCTATTGTGGCTTTCATTTTTGACTAGTTACTTCACTTCTATAGAATTTTAAGGATATAATGTAAACAAAGTCTTGATTAAAGCAGATGTTATCACAGAAAGTTAGAAGTCAGTATCACACCTGCAGAGAATTTGGGGGGATCTTGGGGTTATTTCAAAGATGAGTCCACTGCAGCCCTAAGTGCCTAAGGACGTACAACTACTCACCAGTAAAAGTGAAACTAGAACCCAGGCCTTATATAATTGGTCATACCCTTGAAAAGTCTTTTACATAAGACTAGAATAGCCAGTTGAAAAGTGGAAGTATTGTTTTCATCAGCTAGTACTTTTGTCTACATTTCATATAAGCTACATAGCTATAAGTTACAGTGTTATTTTTGTTACAAACGTTATCTGTGAAGTCTGGCTGTCTCCTCCAGGGAGAGTTGGGGGATGTAATTTAAAGCTTTTCAACTCCCATTCTGATACTAAGGAATATGTAAGAAACTCCTATGACATTAACCTACAAACAAAACACAGAGATTTCAACAACAGCTAATCTGTTCATTAACTTAAGCCTTATGCAAAATTTTATAAACGTCTACCTTAACATCAGAGTTCTGGCACTATCCAATTCTGGTACTTCCAGTGGAATTATAAGATGGTAGAAATAGAAAATATCTTAGAAAATATCTACTAGTACAGCCATTATGGAAAACAATACAGAGATTTCTCAAACAACTACAGATATAACCACCAAAAAATCCAGCTATCCCACTATTGCATAGATATTCAAAGGAACGGAAATCAACAGTTGAAGTGATACTTGCATTCCCATGCTTATCATGGCTCTATTCACAGCAGCCAAGAGTTGGAAGGAATCTAAATGTTCTTCCACGGATGACTGATTAAATAAAATATGGTATACATACACAATGGAATACGACTAAGCTGTAAAAAAGAATGAAATTCTGCCATTTGCAGCAACATGGATGAGGTTGGAAAAAGTCATTTTAAGTGAAATAATCCAGGCACAGAGAGAGAAATACCACATGTCCTCACTCATATGTGGAAGCTAAAAAAGTTGATTTCACAGAAGTAAAGAGTAGAATGGTGGTTACTAGAGAATAGTGGAGAGAAGGAAGAGGGGAGATAAGAAAAACATGGTCAGTGAATGCAAAATATTAGAGAGAGAGGAAGAAGGAATCTAGTGCTCTATAGCAATATAGGGAGACTACAGTCAACAACAAAGAACGGTGTATCTTTGAATAGCTAGTGTGATGATGTTAATTTTTTTTAATTGAAATGTAATTGACTGTAAATATTTGTGGGGTACAGAGTTGACTATCAGTATTTGTATACATATGTGATGATCAAATCAAGATAGTTGGCATATGTGTCATTACAAAACGTATTCATTCTTTGTGTCCATTAACCAATTGGAATGTTCCCAACACAAAGAGATGACAAATGTTTGAGGTGATGGATATACTAAGTGTCCTGGTATGATCATTGTACACAGTATCAATGTACCTAAATATCATATTGTACTCCATTTACATATATATATAAAATAGATTAATTAATAAAAATAAAAAGAAAGAAACAGAGGACTAGAGAAGTGAACTGATAGCATGAGGTGTCATAGATAGTTCATGCCAGATCGCCAACTAGAATACAGGTCCTTTGATTCTCTTTCCAGGGTCCTTTTACCATTATTGAGGAGGAGGGACAAGTGGAGAGAACAATTTAGTTTTTTGTTTTTCTATTAGACTATTTTTGATTCAGGTGTTTAGGAACTAGTCTTCCAAAGACAACACTAAGCAGAAATGCTTACAACAGAGAAAAAAAAAATTCATTCATTTTATCCACTCACTGAATAAGTGGCCTTCACTAGTCCAGATAGTGGAGATATAATCATCTCACTTTATGGAACTTGCATTCTAGTGGGGGTAGAAATGGAAGGGATGGAGACAGTCAGTCTAAAGAAAATAAGTAAATAGGCCAACAAGTTCACATAGTGATACGTTCTGAGAAGAAAATATAACAGAATGAAGGGGGGGAGGGGTGACGACTTTAGATTAAAGAAGGTCTTTCTGGAACATAAACCCTTGCACTGGAAACTGAATGACAACAAAGAATCAGCCATGTGAGGCTCTGGGGAAGACCATTCTAGACAGTGGAGGCAAAGGGTCTGAGGCCAGAACAAGGCTGGCAAAATAATCAAGGAGGAGAAAGCCAGTGTGGCCGCAGATTGGTGACAGAAGGAGATTGAAGGTCGTGAGGTCAGAGTATGTAGCAGCCCTGTCATGTCCATGATAAGAAGTTTAGATTTTATTCATAGTGTGAAGAAGTCTATTTGAAGCTTTTACACAGGGAAGCATTATTCCTCAATTAATTTGTTTTTAAAGATCACCATCAATGCATATGTGCAGAATAGATTACAGCAATGCCATTGTATGTTGGTCTATATTTCGTGACATGCAACAGAGTAAAAACAACTTAAGCAGATAAGACAAGGCAAAAATAACTGTAATTATTCCATTATTACATTGCCAAACCACTTGGGGAGAGAAAATCACAGGAAGAAAAAAAAAAGGACAGCTGAAGTCTAGAACTCCATATCTGGCTGATGACAAGGGGAGGACGTTGACATCCAGTGATACGCAATAGAGTAACAATCCAGGAATTTTGAAGAGGGTCATTAAAACTCGTGATACAAATTACGTGGTCAACACCAGTCTTTTTTGCAAAAGTCACAGTAATAAATCTAGATGAGAACATTAATGCATTATATTTTCAATCCATCTTATTTTCACATTCTTCTCTCATGACTTCAATGCTTTATTCTACTTTTTCATGATCTGCCTTTGAGGGAATGAAGATGCTCCATAAGCCATTTGCCTCATTCTCTGGAGACCAAAGCACTTATCTGTTTAAGCAATATTATAAGGTGTAGACCTGACCCTTCCATGTGAAAAGACTCAAGAGGTAAATAAGCATTATTTCTCAGTATGGCGCTGTGTTAGTATTTTACATATGCCATATAATTTATCTTAACAAAATCATAAGGTAGGTACTATTTCTGCCATTTTCCAGATCTAAATGTTGAGGCTTAAAATACTTGGCAAACTGTCTTGGCTCACAGAGCTTGTAAATGGCCGAGTTGAGATTTTAACCCAGGAAAGTATTGCCCCAAAGACCAAGAGTTTACCTTTGGAGTAGTCCAGAAAGAATTACTGATGCTATAAAAGAACGTCAGGTAGGTTGGGTAGAGTTCTGCCCAGCCTTCCAGTAGACCTTGTGGGACCTGGAGTATGTATAAATTTTCAATCATTAATCACCTTCTCATCACTAATAAGAATATTGTCACATATTTATTAAAACCTGAGTTACAATTAACTGAACATTATGGTGATCCTGGAAGTTAGGACTAGTATAGCATTACAATAGCTTTACTAAATTAGGATTAGTGTAGCATTATAATAGCTACTAGAATCAAAATTATGAAAAGAATCAGGTCATAATTTCCATGACATTTTGTAGGTAATGTTGGTTTCAAATTAATCTGCTTTTTACTGTCCTTGTGCTTTAGGTTTTATTTGGGGGGAGTCATTTTTTCCCACAAATTGTTGACTACTTATTTTTAAGACACTATTGAACATGAACATGAGCATACGCTGGTTCTCTGCTGGACTTAATACATTATTAGGTTCAATTTTTAACAATGACTAAATCTAATAGACCAACTTGACTATGCCCGTTCATTAAAAATCATCTGTTATTCTGGGATCTTTTAAGGGCCATTATTTTCCCAGTAGGTCTGATATAACTTCTTCCAATTAACCTTTCTTCATCCCCAAGACTGAGTTAGATTGCCCTCCCCTGGCTTTCGTAACATCCCTTATCACTGCACTTATTACCTTCTATAATAATTGATTATCAGTCCTTCCCACTCTGGAATGCATGCATGCTAAGAGCCTGTGGCCATTTATTACTTTTTCTTCTTCTCCAGAACTTAGCACAGTGTCTAATATATAGTAGACTCAATATGTTTCATGAATAATTTTTTTTAAAAAAGAAAGGATGGATAAATAGATTGATGGAATTTGATTCTTGGAGAGACAGGCAGGACTCCCTTTGGGTTCTGGAGTAAATCCTCAAAAGGCTTTTGTCCCCAGTGAGTAAATTGATGTTGGAATCTGCAAAATTAAAACATATCCATTGGTCGGGGGCAATGTGATATAAAAAGCCCTGAGGACTTTTTACCAACTTCTCATATATTAAAATACTTTTCTCTAAGACCTCAAATTCCACATGCTTTTTGCCCAAGTTGTAAAGATGAGAACATCCTAGATTTCAGTATCTCTCAGCATGGAATTGGAAGAGTGTCTGATGAAGTTCATAAGTTTGCCATAGTTTTCTGAAACACTTCCTGACACAGGAATTTGTAGACAGCAATTATCAATTTTCTCCTGTATAAAGCAGCTCTTGCTAGAATGAAAAAGATAGTCAAGTACTGGTGAATTATTGCAAGATATCATGGGGGAAGGAAACATTTTTTCCTATCCCAAATGCCCAACTTCAGTCCTCACTGCCTGGAGATCATTATTATTAATGATGTCAGGCCATGGACTAAATGAGACTGGTGTACATTAGCATATTAAATACTCATGATACCCCAGTGAGATACAGGAATAGTCATGTTTTATGCAAATTGGAATCATGTGAATTTTAATTATGCAAATCTGAAATAGTTTAATATAAAAATATTAACACATTTTCACTTTATTTACAAAATTTCAAATATAGCAAATGTCTCCCAATTTAAAATATTATAAAGAACTGCCGAATTTTAAAAATGGTATTTATAGTTTGGTCACATGGGGGTGTGCTACTTTTGCTGGAAAATAATAATTGTTATAATAAAAGCTAATACTTATTAAACACTAAGCACTTCATAGATGTCAAGCCATTTATTTTTCACATAGAAGAAAAGGTTATGTGGTAGGACTATTATTGTCCCCATTTTGCAGAGAAGGAAAAGGTGGCATGCAGCTAATCAGTAGCAGAAGTAGAATTTAAACTTGGTTAGCCTGGCTCCAGTCTTAATCAATACCTAGCCTCACTTTTTAATTAATCTTGAATTATGTGCATTTTTAGTTAATTAAAACCTTTAGGAACTTTCCCCTCACATAAAATATGACTGCCTTGTAGGTATTATATTCTCACTTTTGAAATTGAAGCTTTAAAGTGGTTAAGTAATGTGTCCAAGGCTTTGAAGCTATTAGAAGCTAAATTCATCTGGCAGAGACGCTAGATATTATGTCTATATAAGATCACAGACACATTTGTAAGATTGATCAGAGAGACTGAATTCTCCTATTCTGTGCCTTTGTTGACTCTCAGCTATTTGCATAATTTTGGATAGAGCTTAGCCCACATAATCCCTAATATTCAATCCCTAACTTTTTTCCTCCCCAGGACCAATAGGTATTAATCTCCTGAGAAAAACACAGATGCCCCAAATGCCTGACCAGCTATTTGCATAATTTTGGATAGAGCTTAGCCCACATAATCCCTAATATTCAATCCCTAACCTTTTTTCCTCCCCAGGACCAATAGGTATTAATCTCCTGAGAAAAACACAGATGCCCCAAATGCCTGACTACCCTATCTTATTCCTCCAATTAATGTTCAGGCAAGACAACCCTCTGGGCACTTTTTCTAAGTAAAATGCCTGACTACCCTATCTTATTCCTCCAATTAATGTTCAGGCAAGACAACCCTCTGGGCACTTTTTCTAAGTAAAATGCCTGACTACCCTATCTTATTCCTCCAATTAATGTTCAGGCAAGACAACCCTCTGGGCACTTTTTCTAAGTACCCACACTCCTGACAATGTCTATTCTGTAACTGTAACACCATCTTGTCAAACAGCAACCAGAATCAATAAATGTCTGACCCAGCCCAAATATCAGGAGAGGTGGGGAGAGTTCGTCACTAATAACTCCACCACACATTCCTGCTATCTAATTCAGATAGATTTTGGCAGTGCATGTCTTACCAAATGGTAAATACAACACATGATCTTTTCAGATTGGCATCAGAATCAGCAAAAATTGTCTTGTAACTTGTGGAAGCTGAAAGTTGAGGACATATCCTTCTACCATTCCCCAAACGGAGTTCCACAGCAGATAAAGCAACACTTTCTTGTGAGAGCAAGTTCACAGTAGTGTGTTGTGTGGGATAACAATGGGCAATTTTTCCATAGAAGATACTGAAGCTTTCTGCCTTTTGTGCTGACAGTAAGTTTAGCATGAATTAACCCAGATTTGTGTTTGTGTGTGTGTGCATAGAACATGTACAACACAGATTGGTAGAAAAGAAAAATAGTTTTCTCAAGCAAGATGACCATAGCCTACGAACTGTAATTCACCTTTGGCACAAAATAAATTGCTTAGAGGAACAAAAGATCGTGAAAAGAAGAAAGGTCCTAGCAATCCATGGCTCTGTGCCTTGACTGCCCTCTGAATGGGTGTGAGCACTGAGCATTCAGCAGTATGTTCACTTCCAGGCCAACTGAAGTAAATACTGGAATTAATTAAAAATAATATACATATGCATAGACTAATACATATGTGGTATATATGATATTATAATACACACTAGTTTATATATGATAATATATGCAGTATATTATATTAGTTTATATTATATATAAATTGAAATATACAACATGTTTTATATAAAAATGTTATATAAGTGTATAAATATTTAAAATATACATATATTTCTTCAAACTAAATGCACAGTTCAGTTTCTTCTTTTTTGTCATAACCTTCAGCATCATTATTCAACATTTAAAATTTTCCAATACCTATAAATACTTAACTTATAACGCTCTTAATTGTTGAACACTGTGAACTTACAAGTTCAATTTATAGACGTAGAAGTTGGAACGCAGAGAAGCTCAGTTCCTTGACTGTGGTTACATAGTGATGAGTCCAAAGCTCGAACAAGGAGTCTGCTGATTGCTCTCTCACCACCACTACCTAGAAATTGAATACATCAATGAATACATCCTACACAAAGAAAGTTCTGATTTCTTCTGGTCTCTGCTTCCAAGAAATTGTTCTCTCTCTTCCTGGGCATTTTAAAGAAGAGGATGTACACTGTCAAAAGAGGCACAGGACTACTTACTCAGAAGAGCCCATGAAGAGTACAGAAATGAGGACATGTCAAGTTAGACAGCAGGTGTGGGGGGTAGGCAGAAAAGCACCCCCTCCCTGTCTTTCTCAGACTGCCTGAGTTTGCAGAGAACCTGGGTCTTCAAGGAGATGTTAAGGAAGTGAGCTATTTGTTAAAGGTCAAGAGGCACAGGACTACTTACTCAGAAGAGCCCATGAAGAGTACAGAAATGAGGACATGTCAAGTCAGACAGCAGGTGTGGGGGGTAGGCAGAAAATCACCCTCTCCCTGTCTTTCTCAGACTGCCTGAGTTTGCAGAGAACCTGGGTCTTCAAGGAGATGTTAAGGAAGTGAGCTATTTGTTAAAGGTCAAGGGTGAATCATTTTAGTTTAAAGGAGGGTAATTGCAATTGGGTAATGACAAAAAGAAGAGGTAGAATGAAGTTAGGGAATTCAGGGGCACCAGGATGAAGACAGGGCCTGGACAAGGCTCTCGGGGCAGACAGATCACAGCTCACCACTAGGACTGAATGGAAACCCAACCACTGAAACTCCCACCTTTCAGAAAGGGACTCCTCTTGGCCTGGTTTGGGTCACATGTGGAAGGTGAGATCTGGCCTCTTGGTTATAGCCCTAAGATAAAAATAGATGGTGGGCAGCCAAAAAGTAACAAATGACCGCCTCAGCATGTTTTAAAACTTACTTCTAAAGTATTTTAAAAGCTGTTCCAACAAACAAGCTCAAACTCAAAGTACAGGTAGATATTGGTATTCCCACTTTTAAGATGAGAAAACTAGAGGTCAGAAACGCTAAGAGATATACATAAGGCCACATGGGTAGACGGTGGTGGTGTCTGTGTCTTAAAGCCCAGTATTCTGAAGTGCTCTGAACTATGTCTTAGACCACCCTCCCAGGCACATGTTCCATGATGTTATATTGATAGTCCTTGATCACACCAGAGAAATAAAAATGGAAACAGGTCACATCCAGATGAACTACAACTAGTAAGAGTTTCTGAAGAAGGACCCATGGGTTGCTTTTTTAATTCAATTTAATTATTTATTTATTTATTCACTGTTTTAAGTGACTCAGGTAGTTCTAAAGTGCAAACAGAGTTCAGAACCACTGTTCTAAAAAATATCATTTGAATGTCAGAAGTGAAAAGCAAGTTCTTGAAACATGTAACAAAATTTAAAGGTATGGTGATACTTTTGTCATATTTTTTTGTTTAAATGCTGTCCTGTTCCAATATGAGCTTGGATTTATAACAGCCAACCCTGCAAAAGACCACAGTTTGAGAAGTTGAGGTTGCTAGGAGCAATCCAATTTACCAAGGAAACCAGCTGAGCGGTGGAACAACATTGAGCCAGCAGCCCTCAGCTAGAATACTCTCTGTAGAAGGGCATGCTCTCTTTGTTTCTTTAAGCAGAAATTGGAATATTATTCTCCTGCCACTGGAAAAAGAGCATTTCACCGTTTGCTGGAAGGTGCAGTTATGTAACTAATACTTCTCTGTTTTCTGCCTCTGCCACAAGAACTGTATGGCCCCCACAGAGAGGTGGAAGCCAGAAATGAGAAGTCATTCTTTTTTACCTCTCCCTGGTGTTCTTTGTAACCCATGGAACATTCCAGTTCTTTTTACTTAAGTGTGTCAACAGGAGTTTCCTCAGGGAACTGAGCTAGTCTGAGATTTAGATAACAGATCAATTCTCAATTATGGTGAAAGATACCATTCCCAGTGAGATGCTACAATAAATGGTTAAGAGAAGAACCAGTGGTTTTCCTCTTAGGTGTAAGACAGTTAAGGTGAAGGATTCAAACACAGCAAATAAATTATCTTTTTGCTACCCACTTTTAGGTTACTTTATAATTTTACTCTAAATATGTATCTTCTTTATAATATATGCATTCCTTCAGTGTTATTACTTGTTGTTTAATAATAAATGGTTATTAATAAGCAGTTTAAAACAGAACAAGTTAGTAAACCGATGTCTTTGACCTGAATCTCAACTTCCAACACATGCTTCAGACCATATACCTAAGGTTCCAGATAACACAAGTTATAGTGTGTAAGAGAGAAATAAAACCTTCTTGAGTGATTGTAGAGTGAAACCAAGTAAAGGCAAATAGAAATTTTATAAACTAATATCCCAGAAATGACAGAAATGACTTCATGTTGGTATCTTATCTATATAAATATCACAATTCAAGGGATTTAAATGTGATGGTAATGACTCAAAAGGTGCCTTCTAGTTATTTGTTTATTTTTGAGATGTTTATGTGTCAAAGCTATTGCTCTAGCAGTATGAACAGATGGACAGTAATACCTTGCTTTATAGCCATGACCAAATCTGAGTCAAATTTTTGCAATTTAATCAGTGCCTTTTTTTGCCTGACTAACCCCTAGTCAATATTTGAATATCAGTTTAGCAACATCTCACCTTAGCAGTCTTCCCTGACATTCTATTCCCATTATGAGTTGCAAACTCTTTCTGTTTGCTCCATTACACCCATAGCACTGACCACATGACACAGAAATTTTCAGTTTAGACTGCAAGTTCTTTGATGTAGGAATTAATTTTATTAATGCATTTATTCACTCAAAGTATATCATTGCTTACTATGTGCCAGGCACTGTTCTTGGTCCTGAAAGTACAACTGAGACAAAAATTCTTGCCCCTGTCAAGCTTCCATTTTTTGGAAAGTCAGAGAAGGATATGCTTGTGTGTTGTGGTAGTGGCGGGTGAGGGCTGGGATGAAATATTAGATGTGATATCCAGAGAGGGCCTCACCAGAAAAGTGGCATTTAAGGAATACCTGAAGGAGGTGAAGGAGTGGGTGAAATGTTCTGAGAAAAGAGGGTCCAGGCAGGGGAAACAGCATATGCTAGGGCTAAGGTCCTGAGGAGAATGCATGCCCGGCACACTCAAGGAACAGCAAGACAGCTAGCTGGAGAGTTTTAAAGTGCAGGGCGAGAGCAAGAGTAGATCGTGCTCGCTGTGGTGCTGTTCCTAGCACATGGAAGGAACTAAGTAACTACTTCTTTAAAAATTAAAAATAATAAAATGAATAATAAATTTAGCAAAACACTGTATGATTTATAAACTGTTATTCTTGCTTAATCAATCTAGCATGCTTTCTGGGAAAAATATACTCCATTGCTCCATGTGCAAAATAAAGATATGATCACAACCTCATTCATTTTTCTGGGAAATTGTGGTTTTATGCCAGATTATCTGAGAGTAGGTGGGCTGTGTTCAATGATAATCAAGTTAAACTCATCAAATTTAACTTCTTTCAGGCTAACCTTGACTGTTAAAGTGAGTGCCATCTTTACTGTTTTAATTTTCTCCCCATAACTCTCATCTTTTGTGTACATCATGGCTTGAGGGTAGGCAATGATTACTCTTGATTCTCCCTGTTGGGTATTCTCACTACCCTCAAGTTTTTTTCTGATGACTCATCCCTCTGTGGATTCCTTGTTTCTGCAACCTCTTCCCAAAGCAGTGAGTTAGAGAATGAGTTCTTGGCCACATCATGATGTAATCGAGTCATGAGAAAAATGCTGTCTCAGTGTGATAGCAGCTCTGACAATTAGAACTAGAAGAGAAAAACATGTTTCCTCACCCTACCTCCAGAGAATCATTCCAAAGAACATGAGGATATGAGGGGAATAATGTATAGCTAAAGAACTGCAAATGATAGGGGCAAATGAAGACTCTTTCATCTGACTTGCCTTTCTCCTGCTCAACTGTGCTACACTGTATCAAAAACAACCTGATGAATTGGGCTTTGAATCCTAATTTATAGCTTGACTTGCTAGGCAATCTTGGCCAGTCACATTATCCCATCTGAAACTCGGTTTCTATATAAAAACTGTAGTAAGAAAATCTGCATTGCTTGTTTCCCAAAGTTGGGATAAGGATCAAATGAAATAATATATATGAAAGTATTAAAAAAAATAATAAAGGGTTACAGAAAAGGAAAACATTGTATAGATTTAAACACAAATATAAGACAGAAAATAAAACAAATTGGTGGGGAAAAAAAGCAAGAAAATATTTTCCTTAAATTTTCCTTTTAATGTTGTTTGAAAAATAAAGGTGATTATTATTCTCAGCTGACAGCAGCTCTTTGAATACCAGATGCCATCAGATCTCCTCTAATATATATCTTCCATCTGCCCACTGTTCCCCTTTTCCAGTACTGCACAAGCCAGCATCACAGAGCTTTGCAATAGCCTCTGAATTACTACTTCTAAATTCTACTTTTTCACCCTTTTAATCTGACAGAGCAGCCAAAGCGACCTTTTTAAAATTATAAAACAGATTATGACAATCTTCTGATTGTCATAATGATTTATGATCACACTTAAAATCTTCAAATCTTAACACAGACTGAAGACCTTATTCTGGCCCCTGGACTTCATCCACTACTTAGATTTCCCTCTCTTATCATGCTTCAACCTGATGATTTTTTTGTTTCTTAAATACATCCTGACTGTACCTGCCTTAGGACTTCTGCACTGCTGTTTCCTCTGCCTGGAAGTGTCTTCTCCCATCTGGGTTTGAATGGCTCCTTCTTGCAATTTTGGTCTCAGCTAAAAATTAATCTCCTGAGGGAGGCATCTATTGCTGCCACATCACATGGCAACTTCCCCTCCCCCAGTCACTGTATCACATGGCCCCTCAGGTAACAGTGCCTCCCTTGCCCTGTCTCTCCATTACTCTTTCTTCTTAACATTTAAAATTTGTAAATTATTTTATTTGTATATATTTGATTACTTGTGTTCCTCAGTTGAATGTGAGTTCCACAAAAGCAGTGGCTTTGTTAGCCTATTTCATACCTGAATCCCCTGCTATGAGATTTTAACTTGGAACGCAGTAGACAATCGGTGAATATTTGCTGAATGCATGAGTTAGAGAAGCTGGAAGTCTTCGGGATGGTTGTTAAGTGCCATTCAAAAATATGAGATTTCTAATCTTTTGGATGATATGATCATTCAGCATGCTCGTATTTTCTGGTTTCCTTAGAAGAGAGAATTAGGAGATTGTGCTCAGAATGCTAATGACTTTGTTTTTGTTATGAGTTTGGTGTACCAGTTGGAAGTAAGCCAGAAACTTACAGTCAGCTCTTTACAAGTCAGAAATGTCTACCCCAGCTTGCCACATGTCATAATAATAAAACCTGACAACAAAATTGGAAGTCTGTGTCTTTATTATAACTTCCATTTCAGAGAAAATACATATCCATCCACCAGCTCCCGGTTGGCACAGTGAGGATTCCAACCAATTATAAGAATAGGGGACATGTACAGTAACATCTCTGTGGAGGCACTTGAAAAAGAATTAGGAGCTGGTTTCAATCATTCTCTGAATAACATGACATTTTTTAAAAAGGAAAAGAAAGGGAAAAGAATAAAAACCTTAAAAGTAGTTTTAGACTTTGGGGACCTAAATAGCAGAGACCAATTCACTCTCCTGTTCCTGCCTATTGAATTATACATGAAACAAAAGAACCTGAAACAATGAATATTGGTCCATCATAGGCCAGACATCAGGATCAATTTTTATTAATCAAATAGAGATGGGATCTGTAGCAATTCCATAGTGCCAAACACTACAGATAACTTCAAATATTTAGTAATTACTTCAGAATCTAGAATTTCACAGTCTGATAAACAAAAATGGAATTCGCTCAGCCCAGCAGAGCCACCATGGACTACTAAACACTGGAAATATATCCAGGTCACTAACAACAGTCAGCTTTCCACCTCAAGATCTTGAAAAAGAAATCTGACAAAAATAAACTAGACAACATGAGAGACCAGGGAAAATCCACCCACTCCGTTTTTTAGCAAACACCAGACTGGAAAGATTTTAATTATTCAAGATTGAATTAATTACCTTCCGAAGATAATTTAAGAATTCAAATGAATGCACGTCCTGTGCTTAGGAAAGTGTTTGTTGTCTTTTTAACTCCAAAGAATTCATAGCTATTTTTTATACTAAATTGTAAAATGCATTGACAAGATGATGATGCCTAAAATATTCTGAACTGTGAGTGAGATACCTATACTGAAGATGAGGAAATCATAATTTAGGAATCACTATAGGATACCAATGTAAAAATTTTAAGTTATCAGCTTTGTGATACCAATAAAATTTGATAAATTATAAACTAGATAAAACAAGGGGTGAAAAGGAGCTAATTATGGTACAGGAAGAAATGAAAAGTGAAAATGGATGAGATTAAAAAAAAAATCCTCCACTTCTGATACAAATTTTAATTTTTCTTTCAAAGGAGTAAAATGGTGAACGTATAATGGAGGAAATCAAATCAAGATTTTGAGGACAAAAGAAAAAGGGATAAGTAAAAGAAAATATTAACTGAGAAGATGACAGAGTAGAGGACAGGAAATAGAGATTCAATCTATAAATAACCACAGTTCCTGGAGAAAAGACAAAGCAAATGGAGTAGTGTAAACAGTATAACAAAGAAAACAGAAGAAAAATAATAGAAGAAAAGTTACTCAAACTATGGAAAGTCCTGAAATCAAAAGGCCCTTTTAATACCAAAGTTAATTAAAAGAAAGCCAATACCTAAACATTTCATGGTGAATTAATATTTTTAATGGAAAAGTTACTCAAACTATGGAAAGTCCTGAAATCAAAAGGCCCTTTTAATACCAAAGTTAAGTAAAAGAAAGCCAATACCTAAACATTTCATGGTGAATTAATATTTTTAATAAGGCAAAAAGTTATTTTATTGACCCAAATGATTTTATTGATTGAGGAAAACGTTACCAAAGGAGTCAATACTCACATTATTCTTAAACTTTTCCCTTTTTCAATGCCAGACTACATTGAAGATATTTTCTAGATTTTTGAAGGCAAAAGTTGTGTGCCTCAAATTTTTTACTCAAGTAAGTTTTATCCAGGAAAACAAATGTACAAATCTGGAATGTATTAGAAAATATATAACCTGTGCATCTTTCCTTAATTTTAAAAGTCATAATCCAGGAAAACAACAAGTAAATAATAATAATGCTCAATAATTGAGAAATTATGGAAGAAAGCTTTAATTATGAGCATGGCAAACAGTTAAAATTTTAAGTATAAATTTTTGTTGCAATACAGTTAAACATTGAGTGCAAGCTAACTTCAATAATACACTGGATCTAAAAATCTTATGTCAACATGATTCAGAAAGTGAATGATTTAAAGCTTCCTAATTAAATCTGATGTTAGAGGAAGTAAAAAAAACATTTTATTGTATATGAAACTATTTTATTTAGATAAAATTGACATAAAATAAACTACACATCTTTAAAGGGTATAAATTGATAGCTTTGACATCAAATATACCTTTGAATCTATTACCACTATCAAGATGATAAGCCATAGCCCCCAAAAGTTTCCTCTTGTGTTTCTGTAATTTTAACTTCTGCCCCACCTCATCATCAGGCAAGCATTGTTTTGCTTTCTGTAACAAAAAATTAGTTTGCTTTTCCTGGAACTTTAAATAAAGAGAATCATGTTATGCCTACTCTTTTTGCAATTCATCCATGCTGTACTGTGTATCAATAGTTTATTCTTTTTTGTTGCTTAGTAAAATTTCATTGTATGGATATATCGCAATTTGTGTATTCATTTACCTGTTGATAAACATCTGGGTTGTTTGCCAATTACTGTTTTTGTAAAGAAAGCTGCTATAAACATTGTTGTACAAATCTTTATGTAGATATTTGCATATATTTCTCTTGGGTAAATACCAAGATGTGGAGAGTTGGGCTACATGGTTGGTATGTTAGAAACTTCCAAACTGTTTTTTAAATTGGCTGTACCATTCAATGTTCCTATCAGCAGTGTATGAGAATTCCAGTTCCTCCACATCCTTGTCAACACTTGATGAGGTCTTTTATTTTAATTTTAGCCACTCTAATAGTTGGATAATGAAATACCATTGTACTTTCTATTTTTACCTCCCCAAATTTTAATGACATTGACCATCTTTTAATATATTTTTTCATGAATATATCATTTTGTTGAAGTCTTTGTTAAAACATTTTTCACATTTTTAATTTTTTTGTTATTGTATTATTAAGTTTATGGGATACTTTATATATCCTGCAGGAAAGCATTTTTCAGGTATATATGTGCTTTATAAACATGTTTCTTCTATTTTGTGGCTTATCTTTTTATTCTATTGACAATGTTTTTCAAAAAGCAGAAGTTTCTAATTTTGATAAAGTTCAATGTATCAATTGTTATTTTGTGGTTTGTACTTTTGGTGTCATTTCCAAGAAATATTTTCCCAACACAAAGTCACAAATATTTTTTACTACATTTTCTTTTAGGATTTTTATAGTTTTAAATTAAATATTTAGGTTTTTAATCCATTTTGTTTAATTTTTGTATACGGTGCAAAGTATGAATCAAAATGTTTTTTTTTCCGTTTTTCTTTCTTAATTTCCTTTTCTCCTCCTTTTTTTCTTCCTTCCTTTTTCTTTCTTTCTTCCTTTTTTTCCTTTTGTTTATGGGCATCTAATTATTCCAGTGCTATATTGAAAAGTTGTTTTTCCATTGATGTGCCCTTGAACCTATGTTGAAAATCAGTTATCTGTATACATGTGGGTCTATTTTGAATTCTCAAAACTATTCCTTTGTCTAACTCTATACCAATAACATAGTGCCTTTATTGCTGTAGTTTTATGATAAGTCTTTAAATCAGGTACTGTTAGTCCTTCAACTTTGTTTTGCCTATTTTAGGTACTTTGCATTTATGAATATGGATTTTTTTGAGAATATTCATGAGATACAAAGCTAATTGTTCCCCCTCCTGCCCATGTGAGGGCTAGATTCATACTGGGGGTATACGCATTACCAGAAATTACTTTTGTACCCTTTGTCCCCTCCCAATTATCCCCCAACCTCCGTCCCCCTTCCCCTCTCCCTTCCACTCCTATTTGTAGCCCTAAGAATGTTCCCTCCCTCTGTTAGATAACAGCACTACTGTCCGGTCTTTAATGCCTTTCGTCCTTTCTCTCTTAGCTCCCACATATGAGTGAGCACATGCAGTATTTATCCCTCTGTGCTTTGCTTGTTTCACTCAATATAAGTTTCTCCAGGTTCATCCATGTTGTTGTAAATGGGAACATTTCATTCTTTTTTATGGCAGAGAAGTATTCCATAGTGTATATATACCACAGTTTCCTTATCCAGTCATCCATTGATAGACATTTAGATTGATTCCATATCTGTCTATCATAAACAAAATGGCAATAAACATGGGAATGCAGGTATCTCTTCAACATGATGATTTCCATTCCTCTGGATATATGCCCAAAAGAGGGATTGCTGGATCTTTTGGAATATCTATCTGTAGTTGTTTGAGAAACCTCCATATTGTTTTCCAAAGTGGTTTTACTAATTTACAGTCCCACCAATTTACAGTCCCACAGTGCAGTAGTGTTCCCTTCTCTCCACACCATCACCAGCATTTATTATTCACCATCTTTTTGATTATACCCAGTCTAACTGGAGTGAGGTGGTATCTCAATGTGGTTTTAGTTTGCATTAGCCTGATGACTAGTGATGTTGAGCATTTTTCCATATATCTGTTGGCCATTTGTATGTCTTCCTTTGAAAAATGTCTATTCAACTCCTTGGCCCATTTTTTTAATTGGGTCTTTTTTTTTTACTGTATAATTGCTTGAGTTCTATGTGTATTCTGGGTATTAGTCCCTTTTCAGATGCATAGTTAGCAAAATTTTCTTCCACTTTGTAGGTTGTATTTTCACTCTGTTGATTGTTTCTTTTGCTGTGCAGAAACTTTTTAGGCTGGTATAGTCCCATTTATTTATTTTTTCTTTTGCTGCTTGTGCTTTCGGGCTCATGTTCATAAAGCCTGTGCCATGACCTAATTGCTGAAGTGTTTCACCTATATTTTCCATTAGTAATTTTACAGTTTTGGGTCTTATATCTAGGTCTTTAATCCATTTTGACTTGATTTTAGTGTGTGGTGAGAGATGCATATCTAATTTCATTCTTCTGCATATGGATATCC
>NW_007733752.1:65085-70547 GCF_000696425.1 Galeopterus variegatus | reverse complement strand
TGTAGTATAATTTAAAGTCAGGCAGAGTTATGCCTCCAGCTTTGATTTTTTTTTTCTCATGATTGCTTTGGCTATTCAGGGTGTTTTGTTCTTCCACATGAAAGGTAAAATTGTTTTTTCCATTTCTGTGAAGAATGTCTTTGGTATTTTGATGGGGATTGAACTGAATCTGTAGATCACTTTGGGTAGTATAGACATTTTCAAAATGTTAATTCTTCCAATCGAAGAGCATGGAATATCTTTCCAGCTTTTTGTGTCTTATTTAATTTTCAGAAGTGGTTTGTAATTCTCATTGTACAGGTCTTTCACTTCCATGGTTAAATTGATCCCTAGGTATCATATTTTTTTGGTAACAATTGATGATCCCTAGGTATCGTATTTTTTTGGTAACAATTGAAAATGGGCTTACTTTATTTCTCTTTCTGTTAATTCATTATTTGAGTACATAAATGCTACTGATTTGGGGGCATTTATTTTGTATCCTGCAACATTACTGAAATTAACCAACTGTAGGAGTTTTTGATAGAGTCTTTAGGTTTTTCTATACATAATATCATGTCATCTGCAAATAGTGAAAGTTCAACTTCATCTTTTCCAATCTGGATTCCCTTTCTTGCCTGTACCTACATTACTATGTTGAATAGAAGTGGTGAGAGTAGACATCCTTGTCTTGTTCCTGTGGGAAGACAATGGGGAAGACCTTCAATTTTTCCCCATTCAGAATAATAATGGCAGTTGGCTTGTCATAAATGGCTTTTATTGTATTAAGGTATTTTCCTTCTATACCTAATTTGTTGAGAGTCTTTATCATGAAGGAATGTTGAATTTTGTCAAAGGCTTTTTCAGCATCTATTGAGATAATCATATGGTCTTTGTTCTTGAGCTTGTTGATGTGATGTATCACATTTATTGACTTTCATATGTTGAACCATCCTTGCATCCCTTGGATGAATCCCACTTGATCATAGTGTATAATTTTTTTAACATATTGCTGTATTCTGATTGCAAATATTTTGTTGAGGATTTTGGCATCTACGTTCATCAAGAATATTGGGCTATAATTTTCTTTTTTTGTTGTGTCTTTATCTGATTTTGGTATCAGAGTTATGTTGGCCTCATAGAATAGGTTTGGGAGAGTAGCATCTGTTTTAATTGATTGGAATAGTTTGAGGAGAATTGGTTTTAACTCCTCTTCAAAAGTTTGATAGAATTCAGCTGTAAAGCCATCCAGACCTAGACTTTTTTTTGTTGGAAGATTGCTAAATACCACTTCAATCTCCTTGCTTATTATCAGTCTGTTCAGGTTTTCTATTTCTTCTTGGTTCAATCTTGGTAATTTATATGTGTCTAGAAACTTATCCATATCTTCCAGATTTTCAAATCTGTTGTCATACAGTTGTTTATAATAGTCTCTAATGATTCTTTGTATTTCTGTGGTATCAGTTGTAATGTCTCCCTTTTCATTTCTAATTTTTGTTATTTGAGTCTTCTCCTTTTTTTTTTTTTTTTTTGTTAATCTAGATAATGGTGTGTCTATTGTGTTTATCTTCTCAAAAAACCAACTTTTAGTTTTGTTGATCTTTTCTATTGTTTTTTGTGTCTCTTTCATTTAGTTCTGCTCTCATCTTAGTTATTTCTTTCCATCTACTGCCTTTAGGTTTGGATTGTTGTTTTTCACATTCTTTGAGGTATAGTGTTAGGTCATTTATTTGAAGTCTTACCATTTATATATATATGCATTTACTGCAATAAATTTGCCTCTTAGTACTGTTTTTGCAGTATCCCAAAGGTTTTGGTATGATGTATCTTTATTTTCATTAGTTTCCAGTAATTCCAATTTCCTGTTTAATTTCTTCTTGAACCCATAGGTCACTCAGAAGCCTATCATTTATTTTCTATGTATTTGTATAGCTTACAGCATTTTGCTTATTGTTTATTTCCAGTTTTAGTCCATTGTGGTCTGAAAAGATTGTTGGAATGATTTCATTTTTTAAAAAATTTGCTGAAACTAGATTTGTTTCCAGTTTTAGTCCATTGTGGTCTGAAAAGATTGTTGGAATGATTTCATTTTTTTAAAAATTTGCTGAAACTAGATTTGTGACCTAACATGTGGTCTATCCTGGAGAATGTACCATGAGCTAATGAGAAGAAAGTGTATTCTTTAGCTTTTGGATAAAATGTTCTGTATAATCTGCCAAGTCCAAATGGTCTAGGGTATAGATTAAATCCTGTGTCTCTTTGTTGACTTGTTGCCTGGAAGTCCTGTCCCATAACAAGAGACGGATGTTCAGATCACCCACTATTAATGTATTAGGTCCTATCTCCTTCTTTAGGTCTAAGAGTGTTTGCTTTATATATCTGGGTGCTCCAGTATTGGGTGCATACATGTTTATGATATGTCTTCTAACTGGATAGTTCCCTTTATCATTATATAATGGCCTTATTTGTCTTTTTTAATGTTTTTTTGGTTTAAAGTCTCATTTGTCTGATATAAGAATAGCTACTCCTGCTCCATTTTGGTTTCCATTTGCATGGTATATCTTTTTGCATCCCTTCACTTTTAGTCTATGTGTATCTTTACAGGTGAGGTGGGTCTCTTGATGACAGCATATACATGGGTCTAGCTTTTTAATCCAGTCAGTTAGTCTGTACCTTTTGAATGGGGAGTTTAGTTCATGCACATTTAGAGTAGTTATTGAGAAGTGTTTTTTAATTCCTGTCATTTAGTTGCTACTTATTTAGGTGGTTTAAATATCTTTTGATCATTATTTTCCCTTTTACTTATCTTCTTCAATATTAGTTGGGAATTTAAGGCAGAATGATTTAGCTCCATTCTCTATCTTGCTTGCATTTTTGTTTTAACTGTGAGTTTTGCTCTTTCTTGTGTATTTGTGATGGTGGTCACCATTATTCAGATTTTAGATGAATGACTCCCTGAGAATTTCTTTCAGGGCTGGTTGTGTGATGGTGAACTCCTACAACTTTTGTTTGTCTGGGAAATACACTATTTCTCCCTCATTTTTGAAGAAGAGCCTTGCTGGGTAAAGAACTCTTGGTGGTCAGGTTTTTTTTTTTCTTTTAGTATTTTGAATATATCATTCCACTTTCTTCTGGCCTGTAGGGTTTTGGTTGAGAAATCTGCTGTTAGTTTGATGGGGGTTCCCCTAATATGGGTTTTATATGATTATAAATATTGATTTTAGAATCAGGTTGTCAGCTTCTACAAAAACCCTTCTGGGATTTTGCTTGTGATTTCATTGAATCTATAGATGATGTAGGGAGAATTTAAAATTTAACAGTATTGAGTCTTTTGACCCATTAACAAAGTATATCTCTCTATTTATCTAGGTCTTATTCAATTTCTCTAAACAAAGTTTTATAGTTTTCAGTACACAGTTCTTGAACATATTTTGTCAGATTTATCCCTAGCTATTTCATGTTTCTTTAAGTTATTTTAAAGGTATTCTTAAATTGAATATCTGATTGTCTCTTGCTAATATATAATAATATAATTATTGTATGTTTATCTTTTATCCTGTAGACTTGCTAAATTCAATTTTTAGGCCTAGTAGCTTTTGTGTAGAGTTCATAAGATTTTCTACATAATAATCATTCATCAGCAAAGAAGGAAAGTTGTTCTTCTTGCTTTCCAATTTGGATGTCTTTCATGTCTTTCAATTATGTAATAGCATTGGCTAGAACTTTTGGTGTTAGTTACAGTACTGACTAATGGTGAGAGTGGACATCATTGACTTGTCCTTGATCTTAGAAAAAAGCATTCAGTATTTTACTATTGCATATTTGGAGAGAAGTAGGATTTCTGTAGATGTACCTTGTCAGTTTGAGGGACTTTCTTTCTATTCCTAGTTTGTCAAGAGTGTTTATCAATAATGGACATTAGAGTTTGTCAAATACTTTTTCTAAAACTTTTGAGATAACCATATGGTCTTTTTTTTTTAAGTTGTTAATATTGTGAATAAAAGTGATTGGTTTTAATGCTAAGCCTACCTTAAATTCTTGGGAAAAACTCCATAAATATAGCCAACTATTCTTTGACAAACAAGAAAAGGCAATACAATGAAGAAAAGATAGTCTTTTCAACAAATGGTGCTAGAACAACTGGACATTCACATGCAAAGAAATAAATATAGACATAGACCTTACACCCTTCAGAACAATTAACTCAAAGGATGCCCACTCTCGCCACTCCTATTCAACATAGTTTTGGAAGTATTAGCCAGAGCAATNTTGAAGTTCTTACAACAAGAAAATGGAGGGGACACACCTGGGTGGGAGGGGGGAGAGGGATAAGGGAGGGAGGTTTCGGTGATGGGACACAATAACTAACTACATTGTATATTGGCAAAATAAAAAAAAGGAAAAAAAAGAAAGAAAAATTAATTCAAAATGATCATAGGCCTAAGTGTAAAACACAAAACTATAAAACTTCTCAAAGATAACATAGGAGAAAATCTAAGTGACTTTAGGCATGGCAATGACTTTTTAGATACTATACTAAAAGCATGATTCATGAAAAAAATAATTGATAAGGTGGATTTCATTAAAATTATCCACTTCTGTTATATGAAAATCATTGACAAAAGAATTAGAAGAGACAGGTATAAGAAAAAATGCTCAATATCACTAATCATCAGGGAAATTCAAATCAAAACCACAATGAAATATCATCTCACACCTATCAGAATGGCTACTATAATTTTTAAAAAAAGACATGGAGAAATTAGAAACCTGTTAGTGAGAATATAAAATGATAATGATACAGCTTCTATAGAAAACTGTAGCGAGGTTCCTCAAAAAATTAAATATAGAATTGCCATATGATCCAGCAATCCAACTTTTGAGTATACGTTCAAAAGAATTAAAATCAGGATCTCAAAGAGATATATGCCCTTCCATGTTTACTGCAGTATTATTAACAATGGCCAAGACATGAAAACAACCTACATGCCCATCAACAGATGAATAAATAAAGAAAATGTAGTATATACACACAAAGGAATGTGATTCAGCTTTTTAAAAAGGTAATACTGCCATATGTAACAATATACATAAATCTGGAGGACATTGTCTTAAGTGAAATAAGCTGGAACCAGAAGGACGAATATTGCATGATTTCACTTATACAAGGTATCTAAAATAGTCAAACTCACAGAAACAGAAAATAGAATGGTGGTTTCCCAGAGTTGAAGGAGAAGGAAAATGTTGACATTCAACAGGTATAAAGTTTCAGTTATGCAAAATGAGCAAGTTTTAGAGATCTGCTGAACAACATTTTGCCTATGATTAACAATGCTTTATTGTGCACTTAAGAATTTTTAACATGGTGTATCTCATGTTAAGTGTTCTTATCACAATAAGAAGAGAGAGAGAGACAGACAGACAGACAGACAGAGAATGAGAATTTAAGCCACAGACTGGGAGAAAATACTTGCAAAAGACAT
>NW_007733752.1:50995-64345 GCF_000696425.1 Galeopterus variegatus | reverse complement strand
TATCTCATGTTAAGTGTTCTTATCACAATAAGAAGAGAGAGAGAGACAGACAGACAGACAGAGAATGAGAATTTAAGCCACAGACTGGGAGAAAATACTTGCAAAAGACACAAGTGAAGAAGAACTGCTGTCCAAAATATGCAAAGAACTCTTAAAATTCAGCAATAAGAAAATGAACAACCCAATTAAAAAAAATAGATAGAAGACCTGAACAGACATCTCACCAAAGAAGATATACAAATAACAAACATATGAAAAGACATTCAACATCATACGACATTAAGGAACTGCAAATTAAAGTAACAGTGAGATTCCACTACACAGCTACTAGAGTGGCCAAAATCCAAAACACTGACAATACCCAATGCTGGGCGGATGTGGGGCAACAGTAACTCCCACTTATTGCTGGTGGGAATGCAAAATTGTACAGCTACCTTGTAAGACAGTTTGGCAGTTTCTTACAAAACTAGACATCCCTTACCATACGATCCAGCAACCACTCTCCTTGGTATTTACTCAAATGAGTGGAAGACTTGTGTTCAGACAAAAGCTTACACATAGATGTTTATAGAAGCTTTATTAATAATTGGCAAAATTTGCAAGCAACCAAGGTGTTCTTCCACAGATGAATAGATAAATAAACTGTGGTACATCCAGACAATGGAATATTATTCACAGCTAAAAGGAAATGAGCTATCAAGACATAAAAAGACATAGAGGACATTTAAATGCATATTACTAAGTAAAAGGAGCCAATCTGAAAAGGTTACATACTATATGATTTCAACTATATGACATTTTGGAAAAGTCAAAATCATAGAGACAATAAAAGATCAGTGGTGGTCAGGGGATGAGGGGGAGGCAGAAATGAATAGATGGAGCACGCAGGGTTTTTAGGACAGTGAGACTACTTTGTATGGTACTGTAATAGTAGATACATGTCACTGTACATTTGTCCAAACCCATAGAACATATAACACCCTTACGTAAGTGTAAACCCCTATGTAAAGTATGCACTTTGGGGGATAACAATGTGTCGATGTAGGTTCATCAATTTGATAGTGGGGGTTTAGAGTCTATATTTTTAATTTATTACAATATAACTTTAAGGGATACTATACCAATGTATATATAGTATAAGGACCTCACACACTGTAATTTTATTTCTTCCTTTCTGACCTTTCTGCTCATATATTTTGCTGTTTTGTTGTCATATATTTCGCTTCTTCATATGTTATTAATCCAACACTACATTGTGATAATTTGTGAAGTCAATTGTCTTTTAAAGGTACTGAAACAATAAGATAAAAAATATCTTACATATTTACCCATGAAGTTACCTTTTTTTTATATATATATATCCTTATTTCCACATGATATCATTTTGCTTCTGCCTAAAGGACATCTTTGATATTTACATGTGTTTTTGTTCGTTTTTTGTTTTTGTTTTAGTATTTTAAGGGTGCTGCTCCACTGCTTATACATGTACTGTTTCCAACAAGATGTCTGTTTCATCCTTATTAATCTGTGTTTTTCTATACAACATGTCTTTTTCCTCTGTTTTTAAGATANGTATATATAGTATAAGGACCTCACACACTGTAATTTTATTTCTTCCTTTCTGACCTTTCTGGTCATATATTTTGCTGTTTTGTTGTCATATATTTCGCTTCTTCATATGTTATTAATCCAACACTACATTGTGATAATTTGTGAAGTCAATTGTCTTTTAAAGGTACTGAAACAATAAGATAAAAAATATCTTACATATTTACCCATGAAGTTACCTTTTTTTTATATATATATATCCTTATTTCCACATGATATCATTTTGCTTCTGCCTAAAGGACATCTTTGATATTTACATGTGTTTTTGTTTGTTTTTTGTTTTTGTTTTAGTATTTTAAGGGTGCTGCTCCACTGCTTATACATGTACTGTTTCCAACAAGATGTCTGTTTCACCCTTATTAATCTGTGTTTTTCTATACAACATGTCTTTTTCCTCTGTTTTTAAGATATTGTCTTTAGCAATAACCTTGCACAGTTTGATTTTTCTGTACTTTGGTACAGTTTTTTTTTTTTTTTTTTTCAATAAAGATGACCGGTAAGGGGATCTCACCCCTTGGCTTTTTTTTTTTTTTTTTTTTTTTTTTTTCTATTTCTTGTGCTTGGGGTTCATTGAGATCTTAGAATTATGGGCCTATAGTTTTCATGAAATTTTTAAGTTTTTGACCGTAATTTCTTCAAATATTATTTTCTCTCCCCACTTCTCTCTCCTCTCCTTCATGGAATCCAATTATACACAAATTAAGCTGCTTCAAGTTGTCATACAGTTCACTGCTATTGGGATTTTTAAAAAAAATTTTTGTTCTCTGTATATTTTAATTATTTTCATAGATATGTTTAAGTTTATAAATATTTTCCTCTGGGATGTCTAATCTACCATTAATCTTATTGATCTTATTTTTTATTTCTCAGATATAACTTTTATTTCTAGAAGTTCAATTTGGGTATTTTTCAATATCTTCTGGGTCTCTACTTAATTTGTTGGGTGTACATAATTTAGTTACAGTAACTATTTTGATGCCCTTCTCAATTAATTTTAACATCAATGTCAGTTCTGATTAAATTTGAATCAACTGACTTTTCCCCCCACATTTTAGATAATGTTATTCTGCTTCTTTGATATCTGCTATAGGTCAAATGGGTCTCCCCGAAGTTCATGTGTTGGAAACTTAATCCCAACTGTAACAGTGTTAAGAGGGTGGGAAATACGACTATGATATTTGAAGGGTGCAGCCTTTGAGAAGTGACTTGATCATGAGGACTGTGCCCTTGTGAATAAATTAATCCATTCATGGAGTAATGAGTTATAATGGGTGTGGACTGGTGGCTTTATAAGAAGCATGAGAGAGCTCTTGCCATCTTCACCATGTGATTGCTATATTATCATGGGACCCTTTAGAGAGTTCTCACCTAGTAGAAGAGGGCCCTCACCAGATGTGTTTCCTGGATCTTGGACTTCCCAGCCTCCAAAACTGTAAGAAGTAAAGTTTGTTTTCTTATAAATTACCCAGTTTCAGGTATTCTGTTATAAGTGACAGAAAGCAGACTAATACAATACCTAATAATTTTTTATTGAATGGCAAATAATTCTGGTTGGATATGACCTTGTTGAATACTGGATAATTTTGTATTCCCATAAATATTCTTGAGTTTTATTCTGGAACAAAGTTCAATTACTTGGAAATGGTTTGAACCTTTCAAGTCTAGCTTTTAAGATTGGTTAGACTGGCCAATCATCACATTATATCCAGGGCTATTTTCCCCCCACTGTGGAGGCAAGACACTTCTGAGTACTCTACCCAATACTCCAATGAATAGGAGATTTTTCAGTCGGCTGATAGAAACAGGAATTGTTCCTGGTCCTGTGTGAGCATCAAATACTGGTCCTTCTACCCTTTAAAGTGGTTATTTCCCCAGCCTCAAGAAGTTTTCTCAAATATATGCACTGATGAGTAATCTACAGAAAACGTGAGGGATCTCCCTGCAAATCTAGAGTTATCTCCAGGGGCAACTGTCTGTCCTGTCCTCTGTCCTGTGAACTCTGGCTGCCATGATTCCCCAAATTCCCAACTCTGCTCAAAAAAATGAAGTCCACTGAGATCCGTCTGGTTTCTCCATCCATGCCCCACAGCCTGGAAACTCTCAAGGGACAAAGCTGGGTAAATCAGACAACTAATATTTGTTTCCATCTGTCCTTTCAAGAATCACTAGAGGAATCTTGGTTATCTTATGCCCATTGTCTTGAAAATCATCCTTTTATGTATTCTGTTCAGCTTTTTTTTTTATTGTTACAATCAAGAGATTAACTGTTATCCCATGCTGGCTTGAAAAAGAAATACTAAAGCTCTTCGTATAGAAAGAGAAAACACACACTGGAGTGTTTTCCTTTAATCTTACTCAGCAACAATCACAATCACAGAAAACTGACTTCTGTGACCAAATGTGTGGGGCTTTCTTCCCACTGGCAAGCAAGCCAGCAATTCTTCAGCAGATACCAGCAGGGTGTCCTCCAATTCAATTCCGACGCTATCTACCTGGAAGTATAAGAGGCAGAGCTGAAAATAAAGTGACTTTGAAAAGTAAAACTAAAGGATGGGCACAGATATATCAGGCAAAAACAAAGCAAAGGGGCCGGCCCGGTGGTGCACTCGGTTGAGGGTGGCACTCGCCAAGGGCTCGGATCCCATATAGAGAGACCAGTGGAGTTGCGATCCCGTTACTGGTCACGAAAAAAGACAAAAAAAGGAAAAAAAAAAAAAAAAAACAAAGGCAAGTTTGACTAATATAATTTATATTAGGCTAATTTAATGCAAAGTACATTTTACTGAACAGGGTAAAAAAGGGATCGTTTCATTAGAAAAAATGAATAATTCATAATCAAGAATTATACATAAAAGTTTTCATGCTACACGGATCAAGTTAGCAATATATACATAGATCTCTGCATTCTTAACATTAAACTAGACCCCAAAATGGGGGTGGGGGTGGAGTAGACAACTGCACACTCACCCTTTACACTGAAATTAAGTCCCAATGGACTAAACTGTTAAATGTCAAAATTAGAACTATTTAAAAAATAGTTTTAAAATATTTAAAAAATATTCACATAAGTGAATAATACATAGGTTTGAGAAGGATTTACTAAATATTGAAAATAATGGAGAAAGTTATAATGTTGCCAATAATTCTATAAGAAGATTTCCGGGAAAACAATTTGGCAACCTGCATCATTAACCATACAAAGGCCCATAGCATTTGACTTTGTGATTTAACTTCTGGAAATGTCTCTATAGGCGATGATTAAAGATTTGTTTTTAACAATATTCACAATAGCCAGAAATTAAAAATAGAGCTAAATGTATATAGCAAGAGTGAAATATTTAACAAAAATTTAGTGTATCAATATAGTGTCATATATTTATTAAAATGTGAATTTGAAGTGACATAGAAAAAAGCTTATAAAATTTTAAGCATAATCATAAAAAAAGATTGTTTTGCAATGATGAATATGCTAATTACCCTGACTAGATCATCACACCTTGTACACATGTACTGAAATATAACTTTGTACCCTGTAAATATTTACTATCAATATCTTTCAATAAAAACTTTTTAAGAAAGAAAAAATTTTAATTGTAAACAGTAGTATATAAAACTGCATATACAAAGTTATTATGTGTCAGATAGGTAGATAGATGATAATAGGTAAGTGCATGGAGGGCAAGAGAGAGAGAGACGAAGAAAATGTAAAGATATTCACCAACACATCTTTTGACAGTAAAGATGATTTGGAAGGTAATTTTCTTTTTTACAATTTTCTGAAATTCATAAATTCAAATTTTTAATAAGAATTGAGTCTGTATTACTTTTACAATCAGAAAACTTCTCTGCTTGGTTCCTCCCCCATGTTCCCTTTATGTTTCTATTCTTTATTTTTTCTTGCAAATTTAGCTGTTTTAATCCCTTGAGTTATTACTGTTATGTTAAAACCTTGCCTGCTGGTTCCCCTTAGGCATTCCTAAGCTTGGATAAATTTGAATCGAAACACTTATGGAAGAGAAACTGTATATTCAAGAGAAAAAACAAACCTCAAACAACCTGAGTTTAGGAAACAGAAAGGAAAGGGCCTAAACATTTCAGATTAAGTTCCACTCAATTTGTCTCAGGGCAATATTTAAGGGGAGCCAAAAAGCTCATTAATGAAGAGAAATACTATTTTAATGCAATATTTTTTTTAAATGGTATGTATCTTAACTACTGAGTTTTAGGACCCCCCTAACATTTCGTACCTAGGCAAGTGCCTCACTTACCTCATCCTAGTGCCAATCCTTCCATCCATGCCAGATAAAAACCTGGCCTGCTCATTTGTTTGCAAAGGAATTATTGGCATAAAAATGGCTCTTCTCCTGCCTACAGTCAACAGAGTGGGTGGAAACGAATTGCTCAGAGACACCCATGCCATTTATACACTGCTACAGTATAACAATCTGGCATGACCAGAAAGCAGAAACCTGCTATTCTGTGCTCTCCAATCTAATCCCACTTTCTTCAGTATAATCACTGCCAAAAGCCCAACTTAAACACTGCCAGTTAGAATGAATCTGGCTAACAAAATGAAGCCTGTGTCTGGATTAGAGAGTCAGATGAGAGGGAATGCCTGGAAATTTCCTTCCATTTCAACTTGCTTTATGGAAAAATTGGGCCAAGTATGGAGGGTGAAAAGAGACCTCCACTTTCACATTTTCTTATTTCCTTTGTCAGCAAGAAAATGTAAAAGAATCAAGTAAGACTGACCTGAAGTCAGGATGCAGAAAACTACGCAATTTTTGTTGTGATATATACAAGATTTCAAGTTTCTAATTCCCAGTTGAAGCAGTGTTTTCATGGTACTATTTTCCAACCAAATCTTTGTTGAGAAAGTTACCACCCAACATAGGCATGCTTTTACTCATATGTATTTTATAAAATCATTTGTAACTAATGAAGAGTACAAGAAAAAAGGCAGACTTGAAGATATATCAAAAAAGAGAACAAAGTCATGTTAGAGCTCTTATAACTAAATAAATGTTTAACTAATCATCACTATATTTTACAGAGAGTATATTAGCAATATCATTATTCTAAAAATACATAACAACTTCCTAGAGTCCTTATGCATTTTAAAACCTCTTCCATGGATCCCAGAATTATTTCATTCCCTACAGCCTCACCTGCATTCTTCAAAGAGAATATAATTAAACTTCTCTATCTCAATTTAACTTATTTAAATATTTTAAAAATTAGGTCATTTATAAAAAAACAATTGTGGTCACATTGGTCAAGTGATATACAAATGTAAAAGATACTCTTACCACATATTAAAACACAATATGTTTACCGAAATGCAGAAAAAAATCCAGGTATAATATTCCAAACAAAAGTTCTCAAAGAAATATTCCAATTCAACATTATTATTTTAACTTTGTATCATGTATTTCCTGTTCAATGATCTCTATTATAAGTTTCTTGGCCTGAAAGTGTTGAAAAGAGCATTCTCATTGCACCAACAATCTTACAGGTATTTTACTTCCTCCTACTTCAAATTCAGCATATTGGGGCTCCCAGTGGGTGAAAGATAAATAATTATTTTATGTCAGTGGTATGCTCAGATCTCTAGCATGACTCCTATGAGAAACATATTTGCCTAGTAGACATTTGGGACTATAAGGCTCTCATAGTAAAAAGAATGACATTATTTTCAAATGTGAAGCTTTTGTGCTCTATTAAGGAGAGAAATAACTTAGCTCCTTTGAAAACCTCTAAATTATTAGCTTGGAAAATGAATATATGCATATGAGAGTATTGTTTGTATTAATGACAAGCGCAGAACTTCTAAATGACAGGGGTTTTTTTTCCCTTCAGCAGTTTGTAAGCAAAATTTATTTTATAATAGGTTTTAAATGCATTAAATTGTTTGGATCACCTCCCATGAGATGCCCTATTAATTAGTAAAATAAGGTGAAGAGTAATGATGCCTTGAAAACATGATGTTTAAAAAATGATAACAAAGTGTGTTGGAAGGAACCGTAAGTGCAGTGGCACAGGACAAGACAAGTGGGTTCAAGTTTTCATCTATCTCAACTTTTCTGCATGCCCTTGGCAAGCCATGCCACTTGTGTGAGCATCTCTACCAGAAGCCTGGACTATAGCACGGTGAGCAATCCATTGGCCCCAGGCTGCTTAGCAGAAGCTTTCCAAATTGGTCCATAACTTTATCTATTATACAATGAATAAAAAATTATTGAGCATCCTTCTAGGAACTTAACACATTGTTATGTGATTTAATACTCCCAGTTCTGTGGGACAGTCAAAATGATCTCCATTTTACAGATAAGGAAATTGAGGTAGAGATGTTAAGTCACAATGACATTGCCATAAAGAACAAGAAACCAAAGACAGTTTATATTAAGCAAATGTTTCCTCTATTTCATGAGACATTTCCCAAAGGAGAAAATTATAACTTAAATGCAAGATAAGTGCATGAAGGAGTGCTAAAATGTAAAATAGATATTAAGCTTGGACCAAGTGGACCTACATAGATACTATGAGTTGTGATTTCATGTTCTATCACAAGATACAGGTGTGCAATGAATGTAGACATCAGCAGAGGGGCAGGTGCCCAATCATAAGACACCAGTGCCCAATTCCCTTTTGGTACTTTTCCTTCCTTTAGCAACATTACAGATAGTAGCTTGAAAAACCTGATACTAACCTTGTTAAGGAAAATAGACACTCTACTTTATCAAGGCATTAATAAACACTGGAAAATGTCTACAGGGCTGCTGGCAAGATCTTTCAGGAAATTTGTCAACAAAGAGCTCCCTGAACACTCATGTAATTGCTTAAAATCCTTCCAGAGGTAAATTCCGTGCCGGCAGGGAGGTGAATGTTCTGAGTGATCTCTGGGGCCTCTAATGCTGCCCCTGTTATAATGGGTACTGTGCTGATTTCTCTGTGGGAAAACTAGAAAAAGCAATGAAGTCAGGTTATTCAGTGTCTGGAAACAGATCTGAGGCATTCATCAATGCTAGCATCTGTCTTGGGAAAGGAGGACCGTTGACTTACTTTGTCGTATGCCACCAAGATAAGAAAACATGAGTCATTTCAATCAGATATAAAGTATAAGGAATTACTGAGTCTGAGAAAGTTTTGCTTTGTTATGTATCTTAGGGAGATTAGGCAGACTGGATTAAATCCAACCTGGCTGTCACTCATACTAAGGAGATTTATCACAGCCATGGCAAAATCAGGAATTTTAAGGCAGCACTTAAATAATGTAACTCAGTTCTAGGTACAGCATGACGACAATCGATGATCAGCAATAACCTTGGGTGAGGACGAACCAGCACAAGGAAGATATTAAAGGAGAGTAGATTTATCTGGAGAAAGAGCTGGTCTAAATCTTACATCCACATCCCAAAAATGAATGGGGTGTGAAATCTCCTAACCCTATGCCTTATGAGGGGGCTTCAGCATGATTCCGGGGGAACTTTATATGTGTCCTTGCAATGGGGGCACAGAGGGGACAGCATGTGAGAAGACTAAAAAAAATTAATGGCAGCTAAAATGAGAGCTTAATCTGGCAACGAACTGTAGGTCTATGTCCATAGATTAAATGTGCCTGATACCTAGGGATCAGGTACAGAAAGCCATGAAAGAATATAAGGTTGAAGTTGTATTAAAAAGAATCTTGATCTTGGGAACCCTGAATTTCCTTCTGGTGCCTGTTTTTCCCATTTACCTCTTTAGTATTTCCCTCTTCATTCTCAAGATAATTTTTCAGAAAGCTGGATCTCATGCAGCACCTCCCACAAAGAGCTATAAACCCCACCAACTCCAAACCTGGTGGTGACCAAGAGAAAGCAGAACCAAGCTAACTGATTAGCAAAAAGTCACTGGGAGGAAGGGACAGATTATTCCATTCCAGAGGTTTTGGAGATGAGAATCCAGGCTGTTTCACTTGGCATCTCCAGCTATTTCCCTGCCCTCTGCCTCTCTCTCCCCTCCACAGCTCCAGGAGGAGGTGTCTACAATACCATAACCATTTTCAGTTTCTCTTAAGTCAGTCCTGAACTCTCAGTTTCTCTTGGAGGGGTCTGTCCCACTCTGTCAATGGGAACCTACCCTCCACTCTCCAACGCCCTCCCGTGTTGGACTCCTTTCTCCCCCAGTCCAGGAAGGAGAAAGAAAGAGACCTACCTTGATCCCTTCACCTTCAGAAAGGCCCTCCCTATCCCCTATGTTCCTTTACCCATGGCCCTACCCCCCACCCCCCACCACATGTCAAGAACAGCCTGACCAGCTGGAAAGGAGTTCACAGCCACTTACGAAGAAGAGAATAATCTACAAAGGAAAGAAGGGAGAGCAATCTCCAGTGTCCTTTAGTAATCTCTCACCTCTTTGTTTTGCTATTGTTTTTTCTCCCCTATCTGTGGTTTTACCTATGCTACCTTTGAATGGCAGTTTGGTGGTTAATTTTTTTCATGTTGAAAGGATGACATTACCCCAGGAGCTAGAAATAAGCAGGAATTACCCAAAAAGGTGACCTGCCAGGGCAAGAGGAGTCACACAGCAACAGAAAGTGGGGTGCTGGTCACCCTCCCCATCACAGGGCAGAAGCTGCAGGGAGGTGAGGGGTGGCCCACAGGACAGCCCCTGCCCAAATTAGGAGGGTGACTCTCAGTGAGGCCCAGCTAGGGAGGCTGAGAGTCACCAAAGAACCAGTGAGAAAAGTCAACTTAAAACATCGCACAGGGCTGGGCGGGAGCTGGAGGCAAACTGCAGACTTGGGCAGTCAGGGGAAAACCTTTTGCCTCCCTTTCCCCTTTTCCCTTTCCCCTCTTCTACTGTGTTCACTGCAGAAGCAAAATCAACAGCTACCAATGCAAAAGAAGGGAAAGCTAGAAAGAGAAAAGGACCATGTGCTCCAGCCCCGCCTCCGTCCTCCTCCTGGGGAGGGGAGATGGTCTAACAGCATTCAGTCAACTTCTGGGCTTTATTGTTTGGGACAGGTCATCTTCAGTTGCTAACATGAGGCATTAATTGTGACTTGAAATGACAGTGAAACTTCCTCTTATCTGAGTGATCGGAAAAATCCCTGAGTTTCTCTCTGTTTTGATTAAGTTTCCTACTAAAGCAAGAGAAGGACCATTCCCACCACATACATTTTAAAGGGAGGGTGAAAAACAAAAATAAATGCATTTTCTGATCCCAAAATATTTTCCTTCCTTTTTTTTTTCTCTCTTAGATTGGTTTGGATATAAAAATTGTTCATGTGGGAAGAGATTTCATTTGAAAACTATCTGTGGTTGATTCCATTAAGTTTATTTGAACAGAGAGTAAATTTGGCCCTTGATGAATAGACAGAGTGTTCTGCAGCTGGTGAATGTTAGGGGAGTTTCCTCAAAATGGTTCTGCCCACACAGCTTGGCCTGCAAATGAGTCCCCTCCCACCAGTCCCCTTCCCTTCTGCCATGCACAATGTGTACACATGCTTCCAGGAACAGAGAATTTTATTTACCCGCATGCCCACAGCTTGGACCCCAGAAGAGCTCCCAGTTTTGCAGGCATAATTGTTTATGTACTTTCCCACTCATTCCCTAGGACATTGGTAACCAAAAAATCTGCATAGACTATGTCAAAACTAAAACAGAATCTCAGTTCACTTTCACTCATTTCAATTTTCTTTTGCATATTTGCACCTCCATTTTCCAAGTAAAAATTTCTTATCCTTTATAAGACATTAAAACACTCTAATCTTCCCCTCCCCCTAGCATGCACTTACTTTGCTCCCAGGAAGAGAAAACCCTATTTTAGACTCAAGGTCACAAAATAGGGCCATCATAAAAAAGGATGGAGCACTTTTTGTTGTTATTGCTTTTCTTTCTTTTTTGTTTTTTTATTTTTTTGGTATTATGGGACGAGTAAAAGGATTTGAAATAGAACAAAATGTGACCACAATCCTCTTATCTTGGAACTATTTGATTTCCATATTTTCTCCAGTCTCCCATAAAGCTGATAATGTAAGATAGTTGGAGGGAAGCTCCCAGTTCCAGCTGTACCTACCTGCCTTCTGCTCACTATAGTCCAAAAAAGAAACAAAAGAGAATAAAACAAAAACAAAAGAAATGTTCTAGAATATAGATACAGAACTTCCAGTATAAGCCTATACCAAATAAAGGCCTCTGGGTTTTATCCAGAGTCAAGCTCAGATCAGCCAAGGTAAGACTTGGATGAAGATTTAGGGCTGAATCAATAAAGAATGAAAGCTTTCCTTGAGTACTCCTCTTTTTGCAAGTGTTTCCTACCTGGTGTAGTAGTGCCCTTGGTAGGTCCTATTCTAGCATCCAAAGTCAGGATGCTAGCTGTATATTTACACATAACACAGTTTGCCTATATTGTCAGAGGCTTGGCCCAATTATTACCAAACAAAATGGCCACATATGGAGTGGTCAGCTGGGTGAGTTTCATGGCAGAAAATAGAATTAACGTGTCATACAGCCACTGTGTGGTACAGTACTAACAGATTTGAAACTGAATCTCATTTAATCCTTACAACTCTGGTCCTCACCATGTTTCACTGATGTCTCAGTATAGGATGAACTAAATGTATCATTCTGCATGTTAGTTATTATTACTGTCATTTATCAGATAAAATGAAAATTCAGAACATATAAGTGACTTGTATTAGGTTATACTTTAAGATCTTCATGAACTTGGCCACTTGTGTTTTTGTGTTGTATGAAAAATTCACTCAAAATTCAATCTTCTCATGTATTGTTTCCTCAACAACTTATTTATTGAATCATCCAAGATGTTGAGGAAACAGCCAATTGGCAGATTATATGTTTCTTTGTGCTATCTGCTATTGTGGTGCTATATACACAAGTAATACCAGGTTTATAGCAAGCACTCAATAAATGTGTAATTATTATTATTAATAGATAATATGTCTACAAATAGTTGTTTGGATTTGTCTTATAAGTCAAAAAGAGTTCTCTCACATACCTAACAGTCTTTTGACTCGGGTTTTATATGCATTCTTTACCATGAAAACTCAGTCTACGTTCTTAGGTGTATCATCCCTGAGGTAGTTCAGAGATTGTCAATTATGCTATTCAAAGAAAAAAAACTAATAAATATGCTAAGTTAAAAGTTATGAGCCCTGCTGAGTGTGCACCGATCAGAGAGGCGCCACAATCTGTGGGGACCACATGCCCTGTGGTGCCAGCATGTGACCCAGCATGTAGGCCTCTTCACCGCCACCCAACTCCATCCCCAGCCCTGCAGAGTGCACGCCAATCAGAGAGGCGCCCAGCTGGAGAAGCCCAAGATCTGTGGAGACCACAAGCCCACGGTGCCAGCGTGCAACCCAGCAGGTAGGCCTCACCACCACCACCCAACTCCATCCCCAGCCCCACTGAGTGCCTGCTGAACAGAGAGGTGCCCAGCCAGAGAGGCCCATGATCCTTGGAGACTACCCGCCCTGTGGTGCCTGTGCGCAACCCAGCAGGTAGGCCTTGCCACCATCGCCAGACTCCATCCCCAGCCCGGCCAAGTGCGTGCTGACCAGAGAGGTGCCTCCCCTGAGAGGCCCAAGATCTGAGACTACCATGCACCCAAGGCACTAGTAGACAATGGAGCAGACACTGAGGCAGCCATACGAAATTGGCAGCCCCAGCAGCATCGTCGCCAGACAATAGTGTCAAACCAGTGGACTGTGAAATCCCCTGCCACAATGACTAA
>NW_007733752.1:49963-50671 GCF_000696425.1 Galeopterus variegatus | reverse complement strand
GCAGAAGCAGAAGAGAGAACTTCTGACCTTGAAGATGAGCTGTTTGAAATAACACAAGCAGCCAAAAAAAAGAAAAAGAAAAAAGAATTAAAAACATTGAAGAAAATCTAAGAGAGATATCAGATAACCTTAAGTGCTCAAATATCCGAGTCATGGGTATTCCAGAAGGTGAGAAAAAAGGAGATTGCATTGAAAACATATTCAACAAAATAGTGGCAGAAAACTTCCCAGGTATAGGAAAAGACACAGATCTTCAGATTCAGGAAGTTCAAAGATCCCCAACTGTATTCAACCCAAAAAGGTTTTCTCCAAGACATGTTATAGTCAAGTTGGCAAAACTCAAAGACAAGGAGAGAATCTTAAAAGCTGCAAGAGAGAAGCATCAAATGACTTATAAGGGAGCCCCCAGTCAGATTAACATCAGACTTTTCATCACAAACCCTAAAAGCCAGAAAGGAATGGGATGATATATTCAAATAACTAAAGGACAGAGATTGCCAGTCAAGAATACTCTACCCTACAAGGCTATCCTTCTGCAATGAAGGGCAAATAGTATATATCCTAGACAAACAAAAACTGTGGGAGTTCACTACCACACAACAACCCTTACAGGAAATTCTCAAGGGAGTACTGGGTTTGGCATCTGGAAAATAACTACCACTGCCATAAAAATTCAAGAAAAATCAAAACCCACTAGTAAAATAAAAA
>NW_007733752.1:47524-48369 GCF_000696425.1 Galeopterus variegatus | reverse complement strand
ACAACAACCTCAGAATATTCATTCACAACAACCTCAGAATATTCATTCTTCTCATCAGCACATGGATCATTCTCCAGGATAGATCACATGCTAGGTCACAAATCAAGTCTCAACAAATTCAAAGAAATTGGTATTATCCCATGTATTTTTTCAGACCACAATGGATTAAAATTAGAAATCAATAACAAATGAAATTCTGGAAACTATATGAACACATGGAAATTAAACAGCATTCTATTTAATTGCATATGGGTCCAAGAAGAAATCAAAGAAGAAATCAAACAATTTATTGAAACTAATAAAAACAATGATACATCATACCAAAACCTATGGGATACTGCAAAAGCAGTACTAAGGGGGAAATTTATCACATTAAATGCTTACTTTAGAAGAATGGAAAGATCTCAAGTGAACAACCTAATACTTCACCTTAAAGAACTAGAAAAACAAGAACAATCCAAACCCAAACTTAGCAGATGGAAACAAATCATTAAGATCAGAGCAGAACTTAATGAAATTGAAACCCAAAAAACAATACAAAAGATCAATGAATCAAAAAGTGACTTTTTGAAAAGATAAATAAAATTGACAAACCATTAGCATGGCTAACAAAAAAAAGAAGAGAGAAGATCCAAATAACAAAAAATAGAAATGAAAAAGGCAACATTACAACTGATAATTGTGAAATATAAGGAATCATTCGAGACTACTATAAACAACTATGTGCTAACAAATTTGAAAATCTGGAGGAAATGGATAAATTTCTGGACACACACAAGCTACCAAAATTAAACCAAGAAGATATAGAAAACCTGAACAGGCCAATAACAATAAAAGAGATTGAA
>NW_007733752.1:45432-46524 GCF_000696425.1 Galeopterus variegatus | reverse complement strand
TGAAGCTGTTATCAGAAGGCTCCCAACAAAGAAAAGCCCAGGAACAGATGGATTCACAGGAGAATTTCACCAACCATTCAAAGAGGAATTGACACCAATACTCTACAAACTATTCCAAAAGATTGAAACAGAGGCNACAGCAACACATGTGCAAAATTATACACCATGATCAAGTGGGATTCATCCCAGGGATGCAATGTTGCTTCAACTTATGCAAATCAATAAATGTGATACACCATATCAATAAAATCAAACACAAGGACCGTATGATCATCTCTATAGATGTTGAAAAAGCATTTGATAAAATTCAACACTCATTCATGATAAAGACTCTCTATAAGTTAGGTATAGATGGAAAGTATCTCAAGATAATTAAAGCCATATATGATAAAACCACTGCCAATATCATCTTGAATGGGGAAAAGCTGAAAGCATTTCCTTAAAGAACAGGAACTAGACAAGGATGCCCACTCTCACCACTCCTACTCAACATAGTATTGGAAGTACTAGCCAGAGCAATCAGGCAAGAGAAGGAAATAAAGGGCATCCAGATTGGAAAAGATGGAGGCAAACTGTCCCTATTTGCAGATGACATGATCCTATATATCGAACAGCAGAAAGCCTCTACAAAAAAACTCTTCGAGTTGATAAATGATTTCAGCAAAGTAGCAGGATACAAAATCAACACACAAAAATCAGTAGCATTTCTATTCTCCAATAGTGAACATGCAGAAAGAGAAATCAAGAAAGCTTACCTATTTACAATAGCCACCAAAAAAATAAAATACTTAGGAATTGAGTTAACTAAGGATGTGAAAAATCTCTATAATGAGAACTACAAACCACTGCTGAGAGAAATTAGAGAGGATACAAGAAGATGGAAAGATATCCCATCCTCTTGGATTGGAAAACTCAACATAGTGAAAATGGCCATACTGCCCAAAGTGATATACAAATTCAATGCAATCCCCATCAAAATTCCAATGACATTTTTCTCAGAAATGGAAAGAACTATCCAGACATTTATATGGAATAACAAAAGACCACGCGTAGCCAAAGCAATGCTGAGCAAAAAAAATTAAGCTGGAGGCA
>NW_007733752.1:43920-44476 GCF_000696425.1 Galeopterus variegatus | reverse complement strand
TACCATATGACCCAGCTATTCCACTGCTGCGAATACACCCAGAGGAATGGAAATCATCAAGTTGAAGGGATACCTCTTCTCCAATGTTCATTGCAGCACTCTTTACAAAAGCCAAGAGTTGGAACCAGCCCGAATGTCCATCACCAGATGAGTGTATACAGAAAATATGGTATATCTACACAATGGAATACTACTCTGCTATAAAAAAAAGAATGAAATACTGCCATTNTATTTATTTTTCCTTCCAATGACATTTTTCTCAGAAGTGGAAAAGAGACTATCCAGACATTTATATGGAATAACAAAAGACCATGCATAGCCAAAGCAATGCTGAACAAAAATAAAAAAAGCTGGAGGCATTACACTACATGACTTTAAACTATACTACAAAGCTATAATAACCAAAACAGTATGGTACTGGCATAAAAACAGACACACTGATCAATGGAATAGAATAGAGAATCCAGAAATCAACCCACAGACCTGCAGTCATCTTATCTTTGACAAAGGCACCAAGCCTATACACTGGGGAAGAGACTGCCTCTTCAGCAAATGG
>NW_007733752.1:41754-42937 GCF_000696425.1 Galeopterus variegatus | reverse complement strand
GCAGCCTCTATGGAAAATGGTATGGAGGTTCCTCAAACAATTGCAGATATATCTACCATATGACCCAGCTATTCCACTGCTGCGAATACACCCAGAGGAATGGAAATCATCAAGTTGAAGGGATACCTCTTCTCCAATGTTCATTGCAGCACTCTTTACAAAAGCCAAGAGTTGGAACCAGCCCGAATGTCCATCACCAGATGAGTGTATACAGAAAATATGGTATATCTACACAATGGAATACTACTCTGCTATAAAAAAAAGAATGAAATACTGCCATTTGCAACAACATGGATGGACCTGGAGAGAATTATATTAAATGAAACTAGTCAGGCACAGAAAGAGAAATATCACATGTTCTCACTTATTTGTGGGAGCTAAAAATAAATAAATAAATACACAAACAACCTGAGTGGGAGGGGAGGGAGGAAGACACAACAATTACAATTCCTTGAAGTTGACACAACAAGCAAACAGAAAGGAGTTTGTTGGGAGGGAGGGGGAAGTGGGAGGAGGAGGGAGGCTTTGGTAATGGGCCACAATAATCAACCACATTGTATATTGACAAAATAAAATAAAACTAAAAAGAAAAGAAAGTTGTTGCATAACTAGATGATGGGATTTTTTTCTTCTTTTACTTTAATATTCTCTACAACTTGTTTTATTTTTATGTTTTTTTTTTCTTTCTTCGTGGTTTTAAATAATTTTTCTTCAGAATTATTTTTCACCTTTGTTTAAGGTGTATTTACCTTTGGGGCTCAAAAGAAAGATAATCAGGTTAACATGAATAATGAGGATGATCTTTTTCCATGAGAAGGGATGGAACTTCATGACCTACCTTTTTCTTTGAACTCTATCATGTTTACATGTAAATTGTAGTTATTGGCCACAAATAAGGGTCACAGAAGATCCACACTGGCAATGAATTCAATCAGGGTTGAAAAAAAAAAAAGATGGTATGGACTACTCTGAAATATGAAGCAATGAGTCTGAAGAATTTGCAAATATTTAGGTACATGTTGGCCAAGATGTACTTTCTTTTGTCTTTTATCTCACAATTATCTCTCTGCAGATTAATATACCTTATATTTTGTTTGTACTCTACAATTTACTTGATTCTTTCATAAGTAATTTGTGAGTCTGGTTCTTAAAACTAGTGAAATACTGAATATACTATTATTTC
>NW_007733752.1:39369-40832 GCF_000696425.1 Galeopterus variegatus | reverse complement strand
TGTTGGTTAAGGGTTTGGATCCCCCTATTGGCCAGCCACAAAAAAAAAAAAAAAAAGAAAGAAAGAAAGAAACCCATTGATTTTAAAATGCATTACTAAAAGAGAGTCACACTCTTTCAAATATAGCATTTATGTCTAAATCTAAGCTACTGCATTAAAAATAATTTTCATTAACCTGTTTTATACTAAAGGACAATAAAGTGATTTTCTGATGATTAAAGGGAGAAAAGCATATTGCCAAATGATGAATACAAAGAGGATGTCCCTGAAAAGCAGACCAGAATGCTCTAGGAAAGCTTAGGGAAATGAAAGTCAGCAAGGCAAACATCGGCTATGCCCATCCAAGCTCTTTTCCAAGAATCGAAAGCTAAACACTTGACATAAAGTTCTTTGGGGGGTTTTTTGTTGGTTTTTTTTTTTTTGGTGTTTTTTGTTTTTTTTTTAAAGATGACTGGTAAGGGGATCTTAACCCTTGACTTGGTGTTGTCAGCACCAAGCTCACCCAGTGAGCAAACCGGCCATCCCTATATGCGATCCGAACACGTGGCCTTGGTGTTATCAGTACTGCACTCTCCCAAGTGAGCCACAGGCCGGCCCCGACATAAACTTCTTTGAATATCATTTTTCCTTAGTTCTCCACAAATAGTGAGAGCACTTTTGTATAATTACATGCAGTTTCCATTAATTAAACTCTAATTTATTTTTTTATTAAGTAGCATTTAATGTATTCATTATGTTATAGGGAAAAGATAAGCACAGGATTGCCTTGAAGAATTACTCAGAAAGAGGTACTAAAAATAGTGCANCATAAGTAATTTGTGAGTCTGGTTCTTAAAACTAGTGAAATACTGAATATACTATTATTTCCATTTTATCAGTAAAGGTACTAAGACTCAAACAGGTTAGACAACCATCCCAAATAGCATAGTTGGTAACTCTGAAGCCAGCACTCAATTCTAGATCCTGCTAGTCTGATAGCCTGTCTAGGAAAGCAATAGCTAATCATGATTCTAATCAGAAATGTTGTCTCTTGTCTCTACATTTATCACACTTCTATGCCAGTATCAATAAACTCAGAGGTAACAGACATTCTTTAAACTTCTACTGAACATACAGTGCAAGACTCATTTCTAAAAACACAGACACAAAATAAATGAAAAAATATGGCAAGTGACCTTAAGAAACTCTTCAATAAAGAGGAGCAATTCTACCAGCAAGTCTATACATGTGTCCAGTAACCTCTAGAAGCCCTGGAGGGATGGTTGTTAGACATTCACTTTTCAGGCTTCTGACTCTTGCATCAAGTGGTCAGGTATTCCAGGGCTCAGGTTCCCAGATCTGGAAACCCACTGATGGCTGGCCATTAGTTCAGTTGGTTAGAGGGTGGTGTTGGTTAAGGGTTTGGATCCCCCTATTGGCCAGCCACAAAAAAAAAAAAAAAAAAAAAAAAAAAAAAAAAAACC
>NW_007733752.1:36377-38909 GCF_000696425.1 Galeopterus variegatus | reverse complement strand
ATGAGAGCACTTTTGCATAATTACATGCAGTTTCCATTAATTAAACTCTAATTTATTTTTTTATTAAGTAGCATTTAATGTATTCATTATGTTATAGTGAAAAGATAAGCACAGGATTGCCTTGAAGAATTACTCAGAAAGAGGTACTAAAAATAGTGCACTTACAAACATAAATTCAAACTATTTCCTCACTTAAGCATATCTCAGTTGCCTTAGGTATTTGTGACGTATCAAGCAATGAATGCTTTCATATCATAAGGAATGTGATTTTTTTCTTCATATTTCCTTTTAAGCAATAGGATGCTGACATGTCAATGCTTCCTAAAGGTCTTGTTGTAATCCACCAAATTTTGATCTCCCCTTCTCTACCTAACAAAGAGAAGGAAACCTCCAAAGGTTGACAGATGACCTCAGCCTCTTCTTTTGTAGGTCTCTGCTGCAAGCCCAGCCAGGAGGGGAATATGGATTCAGCTAACACGGTGTTACCTCTGTGATCCTTAGCTGTTGAGGGAGTCTAAAACCATAGAAAAATTTCCACTATGGGAGTCACCACATAAAATAAGAACTAGCTTGAAGAATAAAGGTTATATTAGATTATATTTTGGCTATCCAGAGAAGGTCTGTACAAGTCAGGGTCTAATCCAGAAAAATGGCTCTAAAATTTTAAACAAAAGAATTTAATTCATGGAATTGGTGATAAAACAGCTGGGTGAAAACAATGAGGCCGCATGAAAATGAGGACCATCAGGGAGACACTTCCACTCCTTGGATAGATGGGGTGGTGGTAACACCAGTGCCCAGGGGCAGGTCATCCAAGGGAAACTGGAATCACGGTGGGCTTGCCCCACACAGAGGGTAGAGCTATGTAGGAGGTAAAGCCTGTGGCATTTTCCCTGGCTTCTGACTTCTTCCCATCCTCCAGACTCTGGAAAACACCTCTGAGGGACTTAGCAGCAGCAGGACAAAAAATAGATATCAGCGTGAACAGGCCCAGATCAGCAAAAGCCCTTAGAAACAGAATTGTTTCCTTATAATGCACTTCATACCTTACCTACCAGAAGTGAGCTGCAGGGGATGCAGATTTCAGTGGTGGCCCAGTGAGGGGCACACCATCTCACAAGCCCAGACTAGCCCCTCTCCAGAATGAGAAGGAGCTATAGTCCTGCAATAAAACTATATGTGAGCCGTCAAGAAGATGGAATAGATGGTCCCCAGAATCACTCTCTCCCACAGATCAACCAATTTACAACTATAAAAAAGCAACAACAGCCAAGCTGGGGACACTAGAGCTCAAGGGAAGAGGAAAAGATCTATGGAGTACATGAAGGCAGGAGATGCCATGATGAGAGAAAGAAAAAAAAAAAAAACACGCTTGGACCATTTCAAGCCACAGCCACTTCCAGGCCAGAGCTGCTGAGCACACAGAGCAGGAGCCAGCAAAAGTCACACCTGTGCCCTTTGGATGAAGTTGCTTGGAGGCAGCGGGGGAGAAAAGGGCCATGGTGGTCCCCAGGCCTGCAAGACCACTAATAGCGTTCCCATGGGCCCACATAGGAGCAAAGAGCCACAACAACTGAAAAAAAGAAGCCACTTGGAGGCCAGTGAGTCATTGCATGGAACTGGCGCAGGGCCCGTCCCATGGGAAGTGTTTGCAGCACAGGTGGTGGGGGAGACAGGCCCACCCGGGGAACACTGGGGCACAGTAAGGACAGCTGATCTGCCCCCCAATCAGTGTAGGACCACTCAGAGGAGACTGGTCAGGAATATAAAACTTCAGGGGGTGCATTTTGCTGAAAAGACTCAGGCCCAGACCAGTGTTTCTACACAACCCAGGTGCACCAGATCTTATGAGACCTGGAAGTACCTATAAAGTCAACCATTAAAAACTGAGCTGCACAAAAACCCTTCCCTAGGGAATCAGCAGCAAAGCACAATTTAGCTCAACCACAGAGCTCAAGTGCTGATCCCCACAGGAACTTCCCCCATTTTAGAAGTAAGCAAAGGACAACAAATTAGTTCCAGCACAGAGTTTAAGTGGTGGGAACAGCAAATAATCCAACACAGAAATGAAAGAAAAAACAAAGTACCTGCAACCAGAGACAAAGTTTCATATTAACCAGTAAAGGTCTCATCTCACCAAAGAACACGTATAACACCTGGAAGAACCAAAAGTCCCTTAGGGTACCAAGCCAGAAAGGGGGGAGCTGCCGGGGACCTCAGCAATGCCCCTGACACCCGCAACCAGACCCAAGGGTGGGGGACAAGGGCCTCAGCCACGCATCCCGACATGTGCAGCCAGCCCAGTGGCAACCAGCTAGCTGCCACAGAAAGTGCACAGGGGGCTCTCCCAAGCCAAGGCAGTGGGGGTCCTTGGGCTTTGGCCACACCCCCCCTGACATGTGCAACCAGCACAGCAATGACCACCAAGCCAGAGCAAGAAGGGCCCGGGTTCCCAAGCTAGGGTGGTGGGGGCAAGGGTTTTTGCCACACCCTGCTGACATCTGCACCCAGCCCGGCAATGACCCAGCAACC
>NW_007733752.1:28841-34569 GCF_000696425.1 Galeopterus variegatus | reverse complement strand
CCAAAAATTCCTTTAAGTTCACTGGGCATACCTTACCATCTGTTTTTGGACATTTTGTGAAATGTTGTTCAGGCTGCAATTGTTGCCACAAGGCAAACAGGACCACATTTGGCTGCTGGTTGATTTTTTCCATATCGACCCCTGCAGTGAGCAAGTCAAACCACATCTGTATATGGCTAGTCTTGGCAGTGAGCAAGTCAAACCACATCTGTATATGGCTGGTCTTTTTCAGTCCCTTCAGGGAAAACATCCCAAACTTCCTTGGGGACATGGTCTTCACACCTTTCAGACCCACTTTATTTGTCTCCTCCCCTCTGCTTTGCCCAGACTGGCCATCATAGTCATTACTTCATGTATAGGACAACCAACATATGGGGCCGGTATGGCCATCAATGACCCAAAGGATGTTGATAGAGCATTTTGCAGCACTACATCTCTCATGCTGCCTGTAAAACATTCATCATCTGGGCCACAGGCATTTGCATAAAATATGTACTTTCACATCCCCAGCTCCTGAAGTATTTGAACCAGCTCAGCATACATTTGCCATTTACTCATAGTTTTGGGCAGTTCTCCAGTGTTCACAGTTCAGACAGCTACATTCACCCATTCCATCAAAAAGTGGTTACCCTGCCCCTGTGCATATCTGTTGCTATTCTGTAACCACTGCCACAGGGTTGGGTGCATGGTAATGGAGGCTAACTTTTCCACCTCTTCACCAGAGCACATCACACAATCCACCCCTAGGTCCCACAACCGTAGGAGCCAAGCAGCTAAGGGTTCACCCTGTTTCTGTCAAAACTGTTTACCCAAATCAACCAACTCAGCCTGAGTGTATGGACTGTAAGTAGTGAATTGGGTCACTTGTGGATTGCCTACTGCTTGTCCACGCAGTCCAATAGGCTGCTTGTGCTTCATTCTCTGATGAACAACAGGTCATGCCAGGAAATGTACAGGTTCCCCCAACTCACCATTGGATTCATCACTGTCCCTGGTGTTGAAAGCAGGAGTGACCTGTTGCTGTACTTCAGCCTCCAGAGCATGTACCCATGCTTCCAATATGTCTGCCTTATGTTTGAAATCTCAAAGACGTGCCACCTCATGAAGTGCCTGGTCCATGTTGGCTCACAGTACAGTGAGCAACAGCCAGCCCCCAGTCAACAGGAAAGCAGCCACCAGAGACCATATACTTGAGGGTTGCCACATTTCCTCCCCCTTGCAGGGGGCTAATGGCTCCCTTACTTGCTTGGAATCCTGCTGACAACTATGCCAATTGTCAGGCTGGGTCACAGACCCTTCAAACCCATACCGTGCAGACCAGATCACAGACCCCTCATATGCAGGTCGTGAGCTAGGTAGTTGGAAAAATATCCTGGCATTGGCAAGGTTGACATGCTTTATTCAGATGCAAGCTCAGCCCCTAGTGGATCAGAGCCATTGGCTTTTATATTAGAGGCAGATAGCCAAGGAACACCTGGGTGCACACATGTAATTAATGTGTTTAAAATAGACAGGCTGAGCCATGCTCAGCCAGATAAGAGGTGAGGGAGCCTGACCATTCGGTCTCCATTTTCCTCACAGCTGTGCTAGACACTTAAATAAATATATAATTTTCATAAAAACATTTCAAGATAGATAATTTTATGTTTCATTATTTTGAGATTTTTTTTTTTATCCAAGGTCATCCAGCTAGCTACTAAGTGGCAGTGACTGGGATTGGACCTGAGGTCTGTGTGATTCCCTTTCATCCCGCCACTTCATAACTTACCGTAACCTCATATTGGTTGAGATAGCATCTCAGTTAAGTACAATCCAAGGACTAAAAAGCTATGACTTTAAGAAGAGTATTAAGAAGGACTATAAAAGAGGCTTCAGGCGGGGAGAGTGCATTTGAGAACAACCAGTGAAAAGTTCAGCTGCCTTCTTCCTAACAGTTCCAGGATGTGCTCCCTGCTAGGAACAGAGAAAAGTTGTCAGGTCCATTAACCTCAGCATATGTAAATGGAGACCCAGATGCTCTCATCTAAAATAAAATCCTCCCCAGCAGATGGTCAGGTTTAACAATTTGGTATTAAGAATGAACCTTTCGAACAGCTCATCTGTATATGAGTAGAATCAGATAGAACCAAAAATCTTCAGCCAAACTATTTTCTGAGGTTTACATATTGGTCTCAAGAATGGCAGCTAAACATAGCACCTATCACCAACACCATCGTCCAATTGGCAGAGCAGATTATTTTATTATTTGATCAAAGGAGGTCTGCTTTGGTGACAAGGAGACTTTAATGTAGGATGGTCCTGGGGGAAAAAATAAGTCATCCCTTTGAACAATGTGTATGGAGCTACTATTGTGTGCCCAGCACTGACTCCATGGCTGGAGATTCCAATTTAGGAAGAGGCAGTACTTGCCATTCAGAAGGCCACGGGCCAGTGAGGACATATAGCTTACTAAGTGGGCAATTGCGATTCATGTGATTAAAAAGGCAATAGACATGAGCAGTGAGTACATCGAGAGAACGCAGAGGACATCTCCTAAGCAGATTTTTTTGGTCAAGACCCNCACCTGCGACATCTTCCTCTTAACAGGGATCTTAGAAATCTGAGCAAGATTATGCAGGGGTAGGGAAGAGGGGGTGCTAAAGGTCTCCCCATATTCAGGGAGGCAAGGTCAGTGAAACTGTAATTATTACCATAAGTAGGACCTAGCATTACCTCTACTAATGATACCCAGAAAAAATCAGATTACTTATGCTTGTAGGATAATTAAAAACATATATGTCAACAGTGATTATCACATCTATATTTTCTAAAATTTCTGCAGTGAGTATATATTACTTTTATTATTTTCTAAGGTTTTTAAAAAATAAGGTACCATAATTGATTCTGTTTAAAACACTTGCTGTTCTGTCTTCCTGGTTGGACTTTGTCTCACATAGACCTTTCCAGGTAGCTAGCAGGTGATTATCTATCTCAAGCAGTTCAGCAAGGACCCAGCTTCCAGAGCGCTGCTTGCTGTCAGCAGATTTAATTGGCCCACCTTGTCAAAACCAGGCATCAACCTTTGACTCTTGAGCTCCTCTGAAAACATTTAACTAAAGGAAAACCTCTGACCAAGACAACCTCAGCTTGACTGAACTTTAGACAGGTTTCTTCCTGACTCTAGGCCCCTGACCTTCCTTTTCTTAGAGTACTTACAAAACTTGTCATTGCAAATGCTTTTTCTGTTCCCTTTGAAGTAAATCTCCTTTGAAGCCTTACCAGTTTAAAGACCCAAGAATTGTCTTTCTCAAGAACCTGGGAACCATCCCTCTGAAATGTAAACATTATAGGAGATAGCTCCCCTCTCCTCCCGTCTCTGTGGGTGGGGAGGAGCCTGACTTCAGTGGTCCCTGTGCTCCAAGTTGTAAAACTACTTCCTGCCATGAAGACACAAAAAGTTTACTTTTTCTTTGGTGAAAGCCAATCAGCAAACACAAGGTGGCCTACAATTTTGCCCACCCCAGCTCTCAAAAACCTTCCACTGAGAAATGTTCATGAACTCATGTTTGACACCTGCAACATCCCCTTCCAGTTGAGTTCAATTTCTCTCCCTGATTTTGATAGTCCTAAATAAAGTCTTCCTGTTTAACTTTTCCCAATGCAATTTTCACTTTGACACTTCCCAGCTTCTTCCTGGGCTTATCCTAGATTTATGAGTCGGTAATGATTTTTTAACAAGGGTAAATAGGATTCTCAGTGGATTCTCTCATTTTCCTGAAAAGCTGAGGGAGATCACTGAGGTATATGTTCAAAAGGGTCTTGCAAGATGTACTTTGTAAAACAAGTTGATGTTGCTCCCCAAAGGCCTCCAATTAAAAAAATGGTGTTGGGTTCTATTCTGTCCTCTCTTCTTTCTTTTCTCATCCCTCTTTTACCTCTTCCCTCTACATACTCAAACGCACACAGAGAGAAAGAGAGATACACACACATCTGTATCTATCTCATTTGAAAGAACTGCTACCCTTCTCATTTGTTTAGGAAAGACACTCTGGGCCTAGTATAGGCTGTAAACAGGTTGGGGCCTGTAAGAGGATATTTCCATTCTTACTGTATCCTGGTTTCAGGAGATCATCCTTAGTAGTAACTTGTAATTCAATAGGTGCAGTGACCCTATGTAATTGAGCCTCCACTGGAGACAGTCCTATAATCCAATCACCTCTTCAAGGCTCCACCTTTCAATTACCATAATAGGATTTCCCACCCTCTTAACAGTTACAGTGGGGGCCAAGTTTCTAACACACAAAACTTGGGGACACAATTCAAGCTTCAATGAGTTTGGGGGGGACAAAATTCAATCCACTACATTCTGTCCCTGACCCCCCAAAACTCATGTCCTTTTCACATACAAATACATTCATTTCATCCCAAAACTGTTAACTTGTTTCAACTCAAAAGTTTGAAGTTCAAAGTCCCATCTGTGAAATCTGATACAATGGTGGAACAAGCATAGAGTACCTATTCCCATTCAAAAGGGGAGAAATAGGCTAAAAGAAAGGTGTTACAGGTCCCAAAGAAGTCTGAAATTCAGCAAAACAGACATTAAATCTCAAAACTGGTGAATCATGCACCTTGACTCTATGTTCAATGTCCTCTGCATGCTGGTGTGGGGGTTGGGTCGCCAAGTCCTTGGGCAGCTCTGCTCCTATGGCTTTCCTGGTCATGGGTCACACTTCACCTCTCCCAGGCTGGTGTTGTACACTGTAGCTCCACAATTCCAGGGTCTCCATGGTGTTCCCGCTCTCACAGCTCCACTAGGCATGGTGCTGATGGGGTTTCTCTGCTGCAACTCTGACCCCATGTTTCCACTCAGCATTGCTCTAGTGAAGGCTGTTTGCGGTGACTTCACTCCATGACAGATCTCTTCCTGGGCCCCCAGACTTTCACATACATCATTTGAAATCGGGGTGGAGGCTCCCAAGCCTTCCCAGCTCTGACATTCTGTGAGCCTGCAGACCTAACACCTTGTGGGTGCTGCCAAGGCTTCTGGCTTATATTTTCCAAAGCTGCACATCCAGCCATACCTGGGGCCAATTCAGCCACAGCTGGAGCAGACAAAGCAGCTGGGGTGTTCGTGCTAGAAGCAGCTTCCCAAGGTGGCCCTGGGCAGTGAGCCCATGGAGGATGCCTCAGGCTTATTCCCTAATCAAATTGGAACAATCCATCTGCCTCCAAAGAAGTAGCCAAAAATTCCTTTAAGTTCACTGGGCATACCTTACCATCTGTTTTTGGACATTTTGTGAAGTGTTGTTCAGGCTGCAATTGTTGCCACAAGGCAAACAGGACCACATTTGGCCGCTGGTTGATTTTTTCCATATCGACCCCTGCAGTGAGCAAGTCAAACCACATCTGTATATGGCTGGTCTTTTTCAGTCCCTTCAGGGAAAACATCCCAAACTTCCTTGGGGACATGGTCTTCACACCTTTCAGACCCACTTTATTTGTCTCCTCCCCTCTGCTTTGCCCAGACTGGCCATCATAGTCATTACTTCATGTATAGGACAACCAATGTATGGGGCCAGTATGGCCATCAGTGACCCAAAGGATGTTGATAGAGCATTTTGCAGCACTACATCTCTCATGCTGCCTGTAAAACATTCATCATCTGGGCCACAGGCGTTCGCATAAAACATGTACTTTCACATCCCCAGCTCCTGAAGTATTTGAACCAGCTCAGCATACATTTGCCATT
>NW_007733752.1:17589-28831 GCF_000696425.1 Galeopterus variegatus | reverse complement strand
TCTCAAGAATGGCAGCTAAACATAGCACCTATCACCAACACCATCGTCCAATTGGCAGAGCAGATTATTTTATTATTTGATCAAAGGAGGTCTGCTTTGGTGACAAGGAGACTTTAATGTAGGATGGTCCTGGGGGAAAAAATAAGTCATCCCTTTGAACAATGTGTATGGAGCTACTATTCTGTGCCCAGCACTGACTCCATGGCTGGAGATTCCAATTTAGGAAGAGGCAGTACTTGCCATTCAGAAGGCCACGGGCCAGTGAGGACATATAGCTTACTAAGTGGGCAATTGCGATTCATGTGATTAAAAAGGCAATAGACATGAGCAGTGAGTACATCGAGAGAACGCAGAGGACATCTCCTAAGCAGATTTTTTTGGTCAAGACCCGCTTCCCAGAGGAGGAAACTGAGAGATTGAGACTATAACGATTAACCAGGAAATGTCTGGAAGGGGAGAAAGAGAATTGATCATAAGCAAGGGCAACTGTTTTGCAAAGCCTGAAAAAAAAAAAAGAATGGCGTATCTAGGATATGGCATATCTGAGTAGGTTCATTTGGGACAAAGATTTTGAATACTCTTTGAAAAACTCAAAATGCTATAATATTTATATATTATATTTTATATATATGATAATACTATATAACATCCATTCATTCAACACATATTTATTGAGCCTCTATTAAGTGCCTGGCACTGTTCTAGGCTCTGGGATTATAGTCACCAGTAAGATAGAGCTGCCCCCCTCACTAACAAGGTTCTAACAAGGTTTACACTGAGTATCTACAATAAGCCAGAAGCCCTAAATGTTAGAAGAGAGCAGTGGTTCTCACTTGGAGTGGAACATTTGAATCACCTAAGGAGCTTTCAGAAAATTCAATGCCAAGACCACAACCTACCAATTAAATCTGAAAATCTGGGGGAGGGACACAAATGTTGGTATTTCCTAAAACCCATGTGATTCCTATGTGCACGCACATTTAAGAAGTGGTGGACTAGAGCAGTGGTTCTCAATATTGCATCAAATCACCTGGAGGTCCTGTTAAAGCTCAGATAGCTATGCCCCACCCCCAGTGTTTCTAATTGAGTTGTCTGGGGTGGGGCCCAAAAATCTGCGCTTCTAACAAGTTCACAGTGATGTGGATGCTACTGATTCAGGGACCAGACTTTCAGAATATTAGAGTATGGGAACTTATCTGTATTTATTTATCTCACCACCAGAAAAGATACTTTCCCAATAAACCTGCACATTAATGATACCTGTCTAACTCAGTGACAGATGCTCCCTTTTAAGTGTATTTTCTTCCAAGAAAGAAATGAGGACAAGAACTTGTAAAGGACTGTTGATTGTTTCATTAGGCTTTCTTTGCTTGTAGAGTTTCCAAAGAGGACAGCAGCATGATGAGGCATAGGAGAGACAGCTCTTCTTGTCTGGGCAGCACAGTGCAGGGATTAAGAGCAAGGACTTGGGAGCTGCATGGGCCAGTGGGAGCACATCTCTGCCACCTGCCAGCTTTGTAACCTCCAACAAATTATGTTTTCTTGCTGTGTCTCAGTTTCTTAAATTGTGATGGCTAAAAAATGCCAGTAAATTGCTTAGAACAGAGCCTGGCACATGGCAAATACTATAGAAGCGTTGGCTATAAATACTCTCCTGAAATCTGACCAATACTCTTCTGATTGGTTTGTAACAATATTGTAAACTACAAACATCCTCCTTACTTTTTCTATGTGCCATGATTCAGCTATTAGACATGTCTTCTGAAGATTATATCGGTGTGACAGTATTAAAAAGAAACAAAAAACCCATGCGAATACAAGACTACAAATGCTAATAACCTTTCTATAGGTTCGAAAAGAGTTATGTGGATAAGCCAGATGTAATATTTACTCTCAAGGAACTCAATAGCTGGTACAGGAGAGAACGCATGTTTGCAAATAAGTATACACCAAAGCAGACTTTATAAGGACATTAAGAAAAATGAGAACAAATTTCTCTATATCAGAGAGGAGAGAGGTGACATCTGGTTATAATAATAATGGCTCTTAGCTATAGTTTCAAGGAGAAAACCTCAGTTGATTTGGGTCATGAAGGATGAATAAGAGCCCAATACATAGAGATGGTGAGAAGGGCACTCCAAGGAGAGGGTATGGCATGTTCAAAAAAATTAAGGCAAAAATGCAACACTCAGGCTAATTGAGGAAGACAAACAGCACATGCCTGGAGAACTATAATCTCTGTGTTTATTTTATCCCTTGCAGCCTACAAAACCAGTCCCTCCTTGGCTCCTGTTCTGGCAGATAAATAAGTTCCCTTAATAATAAGATACCAGTGTATGTTGATGAGTAAAATTTCTATTCCTGCAAAGAAAAAAATCAAAGGAACAGGTTGATAAATATACATATTAAAGAAAAATGCCTGTATTAGGGTTCTCCAGAGAGACAGAACCAATAGAATCGGTATACAAATAAATATATGAGATGGGATTTATTAGGGGATTTGGCCCACATGATTATGAAGGCTGAGGAGTACACAATAGGCCATCTGCCGACTAGATGCCAGTAGCGAGGCTCAGTCCACGTCCGAAAGCCTCAGAACCGAGGAAACTGATGGTGTGATTCTCAGTCCCAGGCCAAAGGTTTGAAAGCCCAGAGGTGCCATTGGTGTAAGTCCTAGAACCTAAAGGCTGAAGAGTCTTGAGTTCTGATGTCCACAGACAGGAGAGCAGAGTGTATCCCAGCTCCGGTGGAAATAGAGCAACAGAGTCGCCTTTTCCTTTTTTTCTCTCTCCAGGCCCCCAGATTGGATGGCGCCTGTCCAAATTGAGGGTGGGTCTTTCCCACCTAGTAAACTCAGGCTTGCTTACATGCTCATCTCTTCTGGAAACACCCTTAATTGGTTTTCACTTCTTCTAATTGTATATTTAGCATATTGACGGCAGGCACTTAGGCAGAACTGAATCAAGTCAAGAGGCTTTATAATTATTGGCCATTTAGAAATTCTCACACGGTGAGGATAAAAGTAATAACCATCCAATGCACTACTATTCCTAGTGCCACACAGGCCTACTGGATTGTCCGGAGCTGGTAGAATAACTAGCTATGTGGAAAAAGAAGGGCAGGGGGCATCAAATTCATACTTCTGCCTGGAATTTGAACCAGAGAGTTTTACAGAGCCTCAAAACAGGCCACTATTCATGAAGGAGATGGGAGGTGGAGATGGTCACAGGAAGGACTGAGAAAAGGTAAAGACGATCAGGAAATTATATGTCTAGTACTGAACAAAAGTCAGGTCTCTCATATTATGTGACTTCTGAAACGCAAAAAGGTCTCTCAGCCTAGGAAAACCTTTTCTCACCAAGTCACTGATGTGCAGAATTTACTCTTTGGACCTCCAATACATTGGTTGCTTCAGAAAACAGTCATATTCCATTGTCCTGTTATTCGTTAACTTCTCAACATGAAACCATTTACCAGAATGTTTAATTCAATGTGTTGATTGATTTGCTCATTCAACAAATGATTATTAAATACACACATGCTATTTTGATGAAGGAAAAGGTACTGAAGGAGGACACAGGTGGGCCCTACCTCGCCAGGCTTAGAGCATAGCAGAGCACACACCAACCTAATTTCAGCTTTCATGCAGAGTGAGAAGGAAGGAATCCTCTGCTTGCCAATGGGGCAACCACCTCATCCTCCTCCAGGTTCTGTTACAGAGCATTCACTAATGTTTCTCTTGTGACATTTAATAACTTTTAACCTTTTAAAGCTATTTGTATGTTAGACTTAACTCTGACTAGAATATAAAATCCTTGAAGTTAGGATAAAGTAGTTTTATAAATATTAGACCTGCAGGAGAACCTCCAGGTTATTTAATATGGCCCTCCTTCACCCCACATTTTGCATGTAAGAAAAACTGAGGCTTATGCAAATCAATGCATTACTCTAGATCACAGCTTGGTTTCTAACTCAGCTCTTCTGAATGCATTTCCAAGGCTCTTTTTTGCTCAAGCACCTTTGCAGACAAGAAAACACAGGTTCATTCTGGATGCAGCTATAACTTTGTAATCATATTCTCTTTAATTTCTCGATGGTGATTCCAACATGTGCTCACAAATTATTCAACATACCCTCCTTGAAAAGGTGGGAACTAACACCCCTCCTCCTGAGTGTGGGCTGGACTTAGTGACTTGCTTCTAAAGGAGAAAATATGGCGGGAGTTGCAATATATGGCTTCCAAGACAAGATCATAAAATATCTTGTTGCTTCCTCTCTCTTCCCATCCCTGCCCCCCATCACCTGCTCTAAGTGAAACCAGCTGCCACAATGTAAGAGTGCTCAAATTACCTTATGGAAAAGTCCACACACTAGGGACTAAAGCTGGCCCACTGCCATGTAAGGGAGCGGTCATGACAGTGGACGCTGAGGCTTAAACCAAGCCTTTGGGTGTCTGTAGCTGTGGCTGGAGCGGTGACCACACTTGTGAAAAACCTTGAGCCAGAATCACCCAGGTAAGCCACTCCCAGATTTCCTACCCATTTAAATTATATAAAAAAATAACTGTTTAGTATAGTTTAAATTTGGGGAGTAATTGTTACACAGTGATATGTAGCTAATACCCTCTTCCACACTAAATCTGACTATTTTGAAACTGTAAAAGGGGATGCTATTATCAGACACTCTTGTGCTGCTGGGCTCTTACAGGCTAAAATTATTATTTTACCATTTTTAAACTAGTAGAGTCTTAGTTTTCTTTTACTAATCATTTCTTTTATATAATCATCATAATACTGATTCCTCCTAATCTTGGTTCCCAAGGAGGTCAGTGATATGTGACCAAATAGCCATAACAGTCCTCAGACCAAATACCACAGATACCTGCTACTGCCAGATTGTCTGCCGCTTCCCCTCAGAATAATGGAAGGTGTGAGATTCTTCTCCCCTGGACCAAGGCCTGAGATTTCTCTCTCCCTCCTATTTCAGAAAGTCACTTCAGCCTACTACAAATTAGCCTGCTAGGTAAAAACACATACACACACACATACAATCACACACAATCATACTCATGCAATGATGAGATGGTCCAGGCAAAGAATATGAGACTGATTTGGATAATTGTGAGAGTACCCATCATGCCCTCTTGCTCTAAAGATGCTTGGCTGGTCCAGGTTTTAATCTCTTTTTGAAACCAGGCCTTGGGTTCTTAAAGTTTCTTTTCAGTAATCGTAAGATCTGGTTGAAAACTCTCTCCAAAGAAACTCATTCTGGATTTCTGGCTCTTTGAGATTAATCCAGGATACGGAAGCCCTGATACTTTCTGGAAGCTGCAATAACCACTCACTACAGCCATTTATATTCTTCTTTTCTCTTGGAAGATTGATCTTCAGACAGGCAGGCAATCTATTCCCCCCATGGATCCTCCCATTCAGACACCTTGAGTTCCACAGTGGGCTGCAGATTCTCCTACCACCAACCTCTATTGTGGCTCTTTGCCCTCTTCTTTGTCTTCAAATCCACCCACTTCTGAATGCCAAGTGATCTAGATCTCAGAGTCTCTTCAGGACACAAATTGGCATTTTTATTATTGGTCTTGCTCATCCTTACAGGTCTATTCACTATCCATATGATTTTTGGTAGGGAATAGAAAAAGGATAATTTCCACAAGAGCCTCCTACCAACAGGAGAGAATCCAGAAAACTATAGGGAAGGGAAGTAGAGGTCGCCCTTCTCCAGAGAAAATTCAGCCACTGAAAGGGCTTTGCGAGATCATGAGCCTCAAGCTGGACCACATTAAACATCCTCAGCACCTAATTTGAAAATTCAGGACACTCAATTATTGACTGAAACACATTCCTGCTTTATTCACTTGCATTTTATTTGAGTTAGTCAAGAATATAAATGTGCTTTTCTTTTTAAAAAAATTTCTAACAGTTTTATTGGAGTATAATTTTTATACAATAAAATTTACTCATTTCAAGTGGATGGCTTGATAAATTTTGGCAAATTCTGCATTCTTGTAACCATCACCACAATCTAAACTTAGACTATCTCCATTAACCCAAAAAGTTGCCTTTGGCCTTTTTGCAGTCAATCTTCACCCCTCTCCTGGCCCTAGGCAACTTCCAATCTGTTTTGTTTCACTATAGTTGTTAGTTATCTACTGCTGTGTAACAAATTACCCCCAAATTTTAGCAGCTCAAAACAAGAAACATGTTATCTCACACAGTTCCTGAGGGTCAGGAATCAGGGCGTGGCCTGTGTGGGTAGTTGTGGCTCAGGCCTGTCATGAGCTGCAGTCAAGCTGTTGGGCCAGGTGTAGCCTGTGAAGACTTAACAGGAGCTTGAAGATGCACTTTCAAGATGGCTCTCTCACGTGGCTTTTGGCTGGAGACTTTGGTTCCTCACCACATGGGCTCTCTACATGGAGAGGCAGCTGGCTTCCTCCACAGGGACTTATCTAAGACAGAGTGAGCAAGCAGGAAGCTGCATGCCTTTTACGACCTTGTCTTCCAAGTAGCACGCTGCCACTTCCGCTTCATCCTATTTGTTAAAAGTGATTCATTAAGTCCAGTCCATGCTCAATGTAAAGGGAATCAGGCTCTATTTTTTACAAGGATGGGTATCAAAGAATTGTGCACATTTTGAAACCACCACACCAAGTTTTGCCTTTTTAAGAATTTTACATGAATGGAATCCTACATTATGTTATCTTTTATGTCTGGCTTCTCTCACTTAGCATGATGATTTTGAGATCCATCCATGTTGTTGCAAGTATCAGTAATCCATAGCTTTTTATTACTGGGTCGTATTCACTTGTACAACTGTGCCACGTTTCGTTAGTCTATTCATTAAAATGTGCTTATATTTTCAGGCAACTTTTTAGGAGACACGTTTTGGGGGTTTTATTTTGTTTTTTTTTTTTTTCTTTTCTTTTCTTTTTTATCTGCAGAATCTGTTGAATTGCACATTGTCAAATATTAATGAGGATTTTTTTTTTAAGTCTGTGTTAGTCAATAAACAATAAAATGTATTGCCTCAGTTTACATGTTCTGGAATGCATAACACAACTGATGTTTGGGCAATCAGATGGCAGACATCTTCACCTAATCAGAAATCTGCAGTTCTTTTATTATATGCTGATTGTATATACAAGTTCACCCCAAATAGCAGTAATGTAGTGGTTGGTCTTGAACTTTATTCTCAACAAGATATACTGAAATAAAAAGGAGAATTTTTGAGGTACATATTGTTCACAGTATACAGATTTGGGAGTAACTCAGATCATGTTAGAAGAGTAGTGGATTGAATTATGTCCCCCCAAAACTCACTGATGCTTGAATTGTGTCCCCCAAGATTTATGTGTTAGAAACCCGGCCCCCACTGTGACTGTTAAGAGTGTGGAAAATCCTATTACAGTAATTGAAAGGTGGGGACTTGAAGAGGTGATTGGATTATAGGACCATGCTGTGGTGAATGGATTAAAAATTATGGTCAGGGGCGTGGTTCTGAGGGCTTTAAAAGGACAGTGCATGAGGAATTGTCTCTCTCTGCTCTGTCTGCTTCCACCATCTTGCAATGTGAAATCACTGAAATAAAAAGCCACCACCAGATGGACTTTCAACTTCCCATCCTCAGAAACTGCAAGCAATACATTTTGTTTTTCTTTAGAAATTACCCAGTTTCAGGTATTTTGTTATAAGCAACAGAAACGGACTAATACCATGATTTAGTTTCTATCACTAAATATGTGGAGTTTTGCTAAATGAATGGACTTTCTTTACAAACCAAATCTCTTCTCAAAATTTAACTTTAACATCTCATATCTCTAAGGGACATAAACATAAAGTTTTTCACAAGGAACTTGGATGGAGTTTGCAAGGTTGTTTTCTATGCAGGAAATACTCTTATTTCTCCCTTGCATCTGCCAGGGGAATGAATTGAATATTCAAAGACTTGCACTGATCTGTAAAAGCTTAATATCTTGCACCTCAGAGAGGTTAAAAACTCCTTTCCAGACGATCTTTGTCAGTCAGGGGTGGCCGACTAAAAGCTTTCACAGTATCATTGCAGGCAGCAGCAGGAGTGACAGGCAAGGACACAGTCTAAGTCTCAGAAGAACAGTTCTTGGCTGGGTCCCAGTGATCTCTGAATCTCCTCCCTGAACTCAGCATGGGTCAAAATTTCAGGAGCTATTGAACAAATAAATGGTTATCTTAGTGGTTCTGTTCATAAAGTATACATCACCAAGGTGAATAACTTACTAGCACTGAATATCATGTGAAAAACTTGGGAATGTTACCATCATGCATTTGTAGCTTTTAGCCTCCATATTGTGAAAATCAGACTGAAGGATGGGAGGAAGGGCTGCAGGCCTAGATATCCTTATGATACAGGACATGGGATCAGAAGCACATGATGGTCTTTTACAAGCTACAAAGGATTACCTATCCCCAAGTACATATATGACCCTCCTGTGGGATGGGGATGACTATAATGTTGAGTCAATTTTATCTACATAAAAGTGTTCTACATATCATATGCAATTGGGTGAAGCAAAAATGAGCATAGGCCTCTTTTACAAAATTGCTTTGGTTTGCATTTAGTCTTTATTTCTTTTATTTTTAAACATCAACTAACAGTAAGGCATGTTCCCTGCTGCAGATTGGATGCCCCACCCCCAACCTCACTGAAGCTTAATCCCCACTGTAACTGTTGAGGGTGGGAAATCCTATTATGATAATTGAAAGATGGGGCCTTGAAAAGGTGCTTAGATTATAAGAACCATGCTCTAGTTCATGGGCATGGTTCTGAGGGCTTTAAAAGGAGAGCACATGAGAGTCTGTCTCTATCTGCTCTGCCATTTTTGCAATGCGATACCCTGCATCACTGAAATTATCACCAAAAGAGGCCTTCACCAGATGTGTTCCCTGTACTTTGGACTTCCCAGCATCCGAAACTATAAGCAACAAATTTAATTTTCTTATAAACTACCCAGTTCCAAGTGTTTTGTTATAAGCAACAGGAATGGATTAATGCAGAAAATTGGTACCAGGAGTGGAGTCAGATTTGAAGCAAAAAAACTCCACCAAGGCCATGTCTAGTGGAACCATGGAAGCGGGACTGCCATGGAGACCCCAGAGTTGTGGAGCTTCCAGCCTGTGAGAGCTGAAGCATGGCCTAAGACCAGGAAAGCCATAGAAGCAAAGCTGTCTGAGGACTTGGAGACCCAACCCCCACTCAGAATATCTAACATGCAGTTAAGGTACATGATTTACCGGCTTTGAGATTTAATACCTGCTCTTCTGGGTTTTGGACTTGCTTAAGACCTGTTACCCCCTTTCTTTTGGCCCATTTCTCCCTTTTTGAATGGGAATATGTACCCTATGTTTGTCCCACCATTGTGTCTTGGAAGTAGACACCTTGTTTTGATTTCATAGAAGGGACATTGGACTTTTGAGTTGAAATAAGACTTTGGGGATGAAATGAATGTATTTGTATGTAAAAATGACATGAGTTTGGGGGTTAAGGGTAGAATACAGTAGATTGGATGCCCCCCTCCAACCTCAGTGAAGTTTAATCCCCACTGTAACTGTTGAGGGTGGGAAATCCTATTATTATAACTGAAATATGGGTCCTTGAAGAGGTGATTAGACTGTAAGGACCATGCCCTAGTTCATACGCACAGCTCTGAGGGCTTTAAAATGAGAGCACATAAAAGTCTCTTTCTTTCTACCCCACCATTTTCACAATGTGATACCTTGCATCTCTGAAATCACCAATGAAGAATGCCTTTACCAAATGTGTTTCATGGACTTTGGATTTCCCAGCTTCCACAACTATAAGAAATAAATTTTGTCTTCTTATAAATTACCCAGTTCCAAGTATTGTGTTATAAATAACATAAATGTACTAATACATTCCCTTTGGTCAAAAGGGAGCATGGGATGAAAAAGATTGAGAACCACGGTGATTAATAATAATATATGAGCTATGGAAAGGGGGATGGAGAAGTTTAAAAGTGTTAACTGAGGGTATTGGAGAATCATCAACCAGGCAGAATTTGTTTTATCTTAGATGCCAATCAAGAAATTATCCTCCTTCCATAAGAAATATAAGACATTCCTCCATCACCCTCACCACCCCCCTGCATACAGGTAATCATGCATGTGCCCTTTTGCTGCCTCTTTTAAATTTTGCCTGAGGCAGGAGCTTCCTTCAAATCTCCCATGGCTTGGGGGATGAGGAGGAGGTTTCCCTTTATAAACACCTGTGCGCTTGCTGCTCTCTCCGTTCTGGAACCCTTCTGGAAGACCTGTCTTCCTGTTCCTTTTTACAGGACTCCTCACCTGTGAATAATAAATCTTTCTTTGTTCCTCCCAAAGGATTGGTGTCATGAGTTTGGCATTCAAACTCAAACTTGAGAGGGAGTTTCCCCATGTTAAGTGTGGTTGCTGTAACACCTCCCCAATTGTCGTTATATTAATAAGAGAATGGACTGAACAAATATTTGTTAAGTGCTTACTGTGTGTTAAGCATAGTTATAAGTACTGAGATTGTAGCATAGGTACAGAAAAACAAGGCTCCTGACCTCATAGAGCTCATATTCTGTAGATCTATATCAATGTTTGGACTGTATGGAGACAGTTTCAGTTTCCCCACCTGACTGACGCAGCCAACCTATGAGATTTGCATGCATTATTTGGCCCTTACTTTCTACCCCACTCATTGGTCAAGTCTGTTTCACACATACAGATCAAGAATCAACACTGCTATAGGGCAGAACTCTCTGATATGTACTGTAGACATCAGTCCTAATTGGTATGCAACCAATTTTACTCTCTGGAGTGAGCTGAAGGATTCTTCCTAACAGTGTTGGGACTCTGAAATCTCTCTCTTTGTTTTTTAATCTCTCAAGCTTCCAGGATACACAAGCATTGAATACTCAATGAGTATTTTCTACACTTATCTTTAAGGGAAGTTCTGTCTAAAATACTGGGAAAGTAATTGAAATTAAGAAGTTTCCAACCAGAGGTAGTTAGAAGAACAAAAATATAGAAGGATGACTAAACAATGGGGAAAATCCAAGATTTAAATACCAAAAGACGTGGTCTAATTGTTGCAGCCAAATACCTGAGGCACGGATCAAGTTAAAAATCAGAGAACCAGAAGAAAGAAGTAGAAAGAATGGAGTTTAAATGAGAGCAAATTGGTATTAAAGAACACAGGGGACTTTATGATC
>NW_007733752.1:15735-16723 GCF_000696425.1 Galeopterus variegatus | reverse complement strand
CTTTATGATCTACTTTGTATACCTGGGTGAGTATACAGTCTTCTAAAAGACCAAGATAGAAAGGACACCAGCTCAAAGTGAGTCCTTTATCTATCTATCTATCTATGTGCCTGCTTTTCATCACCAAGCCTAATAGAAATTTCACTTTAGAGCTTACACAGTTCTCTATAGCTACATTAACTGCCTATACTTTAGTATCCAAGACCTCCACAAAATAATAGCACACTTAAGGGTGAAAGGTAGTGAAATGTCCTTGGATGAGCAAGACTTTTTTAAGCAAGAGATGACACGGAAGTTTTTCATGTTTTGAGAAGTAGGAGGGAAGGGAGCTGGGAGAGACATGAATGAGAGAAGGACACTAAAAATGTTGCCTTTCCAACCTATTAATTTTTGGAAGAGTGAGGGTACTTAAGAGTACATGGTCAAGTGAATGATTTACGTTAAACACCCAGTTTGTCATTTAAACACCCAATTTGTCAATATTGAGCTGGGGGAGTAATACCCGAGTTACTGAGAAAATCTCTCTCATTTATTATGCTCACATCTGTTACTGTGTATCCTGTGAATGCATTCTCCAAATTGACAAAGAAAGGAATTGATTGAATGGATATATATTTATACATGCACCAAAAGGGATATGCTAATTTCAGTCCATTGGCATTAACAGTTATCCTAAGGGCAACAGAGTAAAACACACAAGAAAGAAGCAAATACCTGTTGATACATAAAAGGTAAAAAAGTAAAAAGGTGTAAAAGATGAGTCAAGCAAGTCTGTTTCCACAAACCACTTATGCACTAGATATTATTGTCCAAAGCTTAAGTGTACCACAGGAAGTTATTCTTTCTCCTGTTCCAAAAGGAAATTAATATTCTAAAATACTTCAAGACCAAGACTATACTTGAGGGCCTTAAATCAAGTAGGTACACAGTGCCCTGTTGGTTAATAGTTTACAGTTTCATAGTCCTTTATGACTGAACAGTTCTTTCA
>NW_007733752.1:3665-14376 GCF_000696425.1 Galeopterus variegatus | reverse complement strand
AAAAAGCCTTCCTTAGGGAATCAGCAGCAAAGCAGCAATTTAGCTCAACCACAGAGCTCAAATACTGGATCCCACAGGAAGTTCCTCCATTTTAGAAGTAAGCAAAGGACAAAAAATTAGTTCTGAATCAGACACACTGCCAGTGCCTTGGGGCCCACACAGGGACCCAAGGTTTGGAGCTGGGGACTGGATACCCCTCCCACAATCAGGCACACCATGCCAACACCTTGGGACCCCCCCCCAGGGACCCGAGGCTTGGAGCCAGGGACTGGATCCCCCTCCCACAACCAGACACACCATCAGCACCAAGGAGGATGCCCAAATCATCACCTCCATGTTGGTGGCCCACCACAGCCACTGCAATAACCATAGTTGCCATGAAAGCGGCTAGACACCACAACCACCACTCAGATGGTCCACCAGCCACTGGAGTGCATTGACACAAGGAGAGTCACCAGCAGAGACCAAAGAGAAGAGGATGTCTTTCTCCACAAAGCCCATTCCAGAGTGACAGAAGAAGCATCAGCTCTAAGATAATATTGGGGGACTTGATCACACCTCTCAGCATTGGACAGATCATCTAGGCAACTAATCAACAGAGTAACCATTACTCTTTCAGATGGAAAGAAGAAAAGTAAGGTAATTAGAGGGGGGAGAGGTAGGGAGAAGGGGATGGGGAGAGATTGGACAAGAAGCACAAAGAATAAGTATGATATGTNCAAGGCTTGCCAACTATTTGTTGGCAGACTCAAACCTCATCTTCTAATTACAAATTAAGTATTATTTTCCTTACTTTGGTCTCTCTTTTAATATAATATTTTAGTATATGATATATACATATTCCATATTATATATGACAATAGCTGTTTAAGGAAAATTACCCTTAAGATATCTGTGTTAATGATATTATTTATCAAATTTGAGTTGCCAGAGCACATGGAATGATTCACTTTGTTTCACATGACTCAATTTAATGATGCCTGAACTAAATGTCCACAGACTGAAGACTGATGTGGAAGGGAGATAAGAAAGCCACAATGATCCAAATACTGAGGATGGGGCTTCCGGTCAAGATGGTGGAATAGATGGTCCCCAGCATCACTCTCTCCCCAAAATCAACCAATTTACAACTATATAAAAAAGCAACAACTGCCAGGCTAGGGCCACTAGAGCTCAGGGGAAGAGGAGGAGAAACCGACAGAGTGCATGAAGGCAGGAAAAGCCATGATGAGAGAAAGAAAGAACCACTCCAACCATTTTGTGCTGTGGCCACTTTAAGGCTGGAGCTGCTGAGCACATGGAGCAGGAGGCAGCAAAAGCTGCAGCTGTGCCCTTCAGATGGAGTTGCTTGGAAGTGGCAGGGGAGAAGGGGGCCTTGGTGGCCTCTAGGACAGCAAGACCACCAATAGGGTCCATGTGGACCCACATAAGAGTGAGGAGCCACAACAACTGAAAGAAAGGAGTCACTCAGAGGCCAGTGAGCCATCACAAGGGACTGAAGCATGGCCCATCCCATGGGAAGTGTTTGCAGCACAGGTAGTGGGGGAGACGGGCCCACTGGGGGAACATTGGGGCACAGTAAGGACAGCCGATCTGCCCTCCAATCAGCGCAGGACCACTCAGAGGAGACTGATCAGGAATATACAATTTCATGGGTGCAATTTGATGAAAAGACTCAGGCCCAGACCAGTGTTTCTACACAACCCAGGTGCACCAGATCTCCCAAGAGCTGGAAGTACCTATAAAGTCAACCATTAAAACCTGAGCTGCACAAAAAGCCTTCCTNCAGAGACCAAAGAGAAGAGGATGTCTTTCTCCACAAAGCCCATTCCAGAGTGACAGAAGAAGCATCAGCTCTAAGATAATATTGGGGGACTTGATCACACCTCTCAGCGTTGGACAGATCATCTAGGCAACTAATCAACAGAGTAACCATTACTCTTTCAGATGGAAAGAAGAAAAGTAAGGTAATTAGAGGGGGGAGAGGTAGGGAGAAGGGGATGGGGAGAGATTGGACAAGAAGCACAAAGAATAAGTATGATATGTAACAATATATATGCTAGTAATATTGATTTGATCAACATATCTCAACATTGAACCCAAAAGATAGGTTTAATCAATTTTGATTCAATAAAAATTAAAAACAAAACAAAAAAAAAAGCAAATACTGAGGATGGTGTTAGTTAATGGCTTGGTTTATCACTTCTGTTATCATTTATCTTGATTAAATTTTCTTTTCTTTCTTTAAGTTTGTTTTATTAATTATCTACTTTTAAGATTGACAAGGTTATTTAATTTTTTCTCATTAGATAATAAATATGATTATAGTCATGAATATACAAATTTGTGTACAAATTTGGTTGAGTGCTAGAGTTTTGATATATCATTTTCCTTATTGTAATTTTCTGTATGTCACGATTTTCCCTTTGATCCAAACATTGTTTAGAAAGGAGTTTTTAATTTCAAGTGGTTCTGCTTTTGTCTTCGTTTGCTCTATGCATTTCAGTGCCATCTATGTCAATGTACCCGGTCAATGATTATACTCACTATGGATTTACTTTTAATATTTCATTTAGTGCAACATCAGGCCATGTACATCTTTTTCTTATGTTTAAATTACAAAACTTACTTTCTTAAATTGACGTTTCTGGTATATTTTGGCTCATACTTTAATTATTAACCTACTGGTATCACCAATTTCCTCATACATCTCCTACAAACACCATGTACATATCTGTTTTTATGCAATTCAAATATTTTCCTCTCTACAGTTGAATTTATATCATTTAAACTGTCATAACAAATATGGTTGTTCTTACTTCTGATTACATATTTTTGTAGCCTTGTTTTCTATCTCTCCCATAAAACATGTTTTTTTCTCCCTCTGACAATTTCAGTTCTAGTGTAGGTTACTTTAACAAATTTAAATAGCATGCTTAACTTAATTTTCTCTCTTTATGGCAATTTACTGTATCAACGTTAGCACTGGAAGTAACTTTGGAAAGCATTAAGCTCAATCTCCCCTGCAAAACAATTTTGGAAAAGAACAAATTTGGAGACTTACTTATGCTAGCACTTTAATAGTATTAAAAATATTTTTGAAAAGCAACCAGTTCCCCTTAATTTAGCAGTGCTGTGGGTTTTCAGGTTTGCATACAATGTCTCAGAACTGGCCAAAGGCACATCTTGTCTTGAGAGCATCTTATTTTTGTCAGAGAACACATTTCTTCATCCTGTAAATGCACGTAGTCCCCATGCTCCCTCAGACTTCCCCTGCTCTGCCACTTACTGCCCGGATTTCATAACACACCACTTGTCTCAAATTAACTCTCTGTCATTCTGCTCCAAAATATCCATTGCCTGTGGAGCCCTGTCTAAACTAGACATCAGAGGAAGAACAATATAATTTAACCCATCCATACTACGATCTTAACTGCCGATGCTGTTTACCTCCTAGGGAATTTACATTTTAAGGATGACCACATTAAATCCAATGCATCTTTAATTATTACGTTGGAAAAATACAAAATTAATTCTTTCAGTAGCTCGTTGTGCCTTTAGAACAGAACCTGCTTATTGTATCGGCTTTACTGATAGTCAACTGCTCTACTCCCGCTTTTGTAAGCGTTCTTGCTTATCTTGCTTATTGCAATGACTGCTGTGCTGGCTACATGAATGCTGAGAAAAGAAAACTTAAAAGAGCCTGGAAGAGTCTGCCTACATAAACCCTGTAAGACCTAAGCTCTAGACTCAGATTTTGAAGTGCTAACTCATCTGGGCCCTCCAGCATAATAAAATACCTGACTCCCCAACCCTCCAAGTGCTGACTGCTTCTCTGTTGAAGTCCGTTCTGTATCATGATTTTAAGGATTGTGACAGAGTTAAAGGCACATTTACCTAAAACATTGTTTTCACTATAACTTTTTTACTCAGAAGGATTCGGTATTTGCTGATATACTAGCCATGACTTCTATTCATCAATATTAGATAACTCTGCTTCTAGGCCAACAGGAGTCCTGTACTTCCTTAACCCTTTAAAGTTAGGCAACATGGTCAATTTGACTTGCATACCATGGCCACCGAAATATGAATGGAAGTGACATGTGTCAATTCTGGACTTTAACTGCCAGTGCTGACGTGACTAACAAGTTCTGAATAATGAGGTCTCCCTTAGCCTGGATCTCTGAGTGAGGTATGTAAAGCAAAGCCCCCACTAACATGCAAAGCCCCCACTAAAACACAAAGCAAACGTGGCCTGTCGGTAAATGAAACCGTTTGTTTGTGTTTGTTTGTTTGTTTGTTTGTTTGTTTGAAGCCCATTCTATTTTGGGGAGATTGTTATGACCACATAACAAAACACAAAGCAAACGTGGCCTGTCGGTAAATGAAACCGTTTGTTTGTGTTTGTTTGTTTGAAGCCCATTCTATTTTGGGGAGATTGTTATGACCACATAACCTAACCTATCCTAAGTAATACAATTAAATTCCAAGATGTATGTTTCTTTTCCTTCACAAGTTATTTGTTTCCTACATTTGAACAGGAATTAAAATTGTTATAAGCATTCCTTTTAGGGTTTCTTCCCCACCCTCCCCTCCCAGGAGGTTATTTAATTGATGGCATAGCCTACAACCATGGCATTCTAAAAATGGCAATAAGAATCTACACAACACTTTCTTATTTGGAAGGCTGTTCCCTCTCTCTCCTTCAGATGAAAGCTTCTAGACATGCTCCAACATCCAAAGGAAGTTTCACTTCTTCTACTTTCCTTATCCTGGAAGCTCTCAAGAATCTCAGACCTTCACCATATACTTTCTACTTCATAATACCCCTAATAAGACCCTCTAATATTTAATTTAAAGATGGATGTTGTGGTATACATAGAGGCAGTTAGGTTTTTCTCCCATTTTCTTCTGTACTCTGCATACTTCCATTATTAAGTGCTACTCAGTTAAAAGAAGATAATCTTCAAAAGAAGGGAGTGACTGGTCAAGGATATCCCTGTACATAAGCCCTCTTTTTTTGATACTTATTAAATTTTAGTTTCCTCTGTTTTCCCCATGTGCCCACCTACACTGCCTGTTTTTCAAGGACAGAATTATCCTATATGATTAGTATTCCAGTAGTCTTCTCCAGTGCTTTTATATTTGTCAAATAAAAATAATTGCAGTCAGTATTTTGAGAGATGTATTGTTTGCACAGTGGTCTCCTTATGAAGGCACAACTGGTCTTGTCAGATGTTCTTACCTTCCTGTCCCTTCTCTCACCTTTTTATCTCTTTCCCACTATCTCACATCTATCATTTGAGTTCACTGACAACAAACAAAAACTTCAATTTCGCTGTGTTCCTTATTTAAAATTGTCTCATCTGCCTCTCCCATTTGATAATACATCTCGTTGTTCATGAAAAGGTCTCCATCTTTGGGTAATAATTTCCATAAGAGGGAACCAGCCTCTAGAAACCAAATGCACCTGTGAAGATAACTTGTGCATTCACATGATTCTTTGTATACCAGAAGCACCCACTATATATTTCTTGTTTTTATGAGAACTCTGATAATAAGACTTGTCCCTTGTCAGCTGCCCAGATTCACCTTTATAGGAAATCAAGCAAATAAACAGTTTCATAGTTTCCTAGTGGCTCAGATTCACTAGCTCCTGTCCATACTCCCACCCCATCACCATGATTACAATAAAGCCAAGAAAATGCCAACATTTAGAACTTCAGTGAAACATCCTTTATTCATATTCCAAGCTAGTAAAAACAGGTGCAGAATACAGATTTTGTGAACTTAGATACTAATAAATTCTCAATATAACAGCAAAAGATAAAGTTGACTAATCATTTTAGTTCCAACTAGATGAACATAGCTCCCTCCCATGCCACAGCTACTGTTACCCATTTTTACAAGTTTGGTTTTGTGTTATTGAGGGTCACGATAATCCTAATTTCACTCAGCAGAGACCTTGTGGCCCTGGAGAAGGTATATATCTCAAAATACAATTAATTTTTCATCAAACCCTTAAAGCTTTAGAAAACCCCAGTAAATTAGAAATTCTGCTGCCTATTTCAGAAAGTAATAAAACAGTATAATGAAAACCAAGGAAAAGGTTTTAAAATCATTAGCTTTGATAATGTGTCATGGTTATTTTAGCTAATATGTATGCTTCTGTTAGAGAGAATAGGAAACCTTATCTTTTATGCAGGGAAGCATACAGGCTCCTAGTCAGCCAGAGAAAATAGAAATTGGTAAAATCTTTCTGTGGCAATCATCCAATTCATATAAATAAACCTGAATATAATTATATATTCTACTTCTGGAAATTCTTCATAACAAATTATTGAAAGAGGACCACAAATATTTATTCCTTATGCATTGATTCTCATAATTTATTTACTATATGTGCATTTATCCATTTACACATAATATTCCTTGTTTACCTACTATTTGCCATGTATTATTCTGGGTGATTTTCACAAAATCTATATTTAGAAGAGCAAAAAATAGAGATAGAATCCAAACGCCTATTTTATTGGCTAAGTAAATTAAAGTATATACCTCTAATGAATACTGAATTGTTTAAAAAGCTAATATAGATAAACATTTATTGACACTGAATAATGACAACAGTAATATTTATCAAGTACATATTATATACTAGGTACTAACCTGTCTATGTGCTTTACATAAGCTCTCTCAATTAACCCTCATAACTCTTTATAGTGGATACTTTTATTCTCCTTACTTTACAGATGAGAAAACTGAGACGCAGAAAGACTAAATCCAAGATTATACAGCGAGTAAGAGGAGTACAAGTCTAGCCTGGGTCTTTATTTTTAAATAACATAACTTTATTGAGGTATAATCCACACACCACACAATTCAATGACTTACAGTGTACAATTTAATGGTTTTAGTATATTTACAAACCTGCTTAACCATCTCCATGATCAATTTTAGAACATTTTTATTACGTCAAAAAGAAACCCCATAATCATCAGTATTCACTCCACATTTCCTCCCAACTCTTACTATATCCAGCCCTTGGCAATTGCTAATATATTTTATGAATCTGTGGATTTGCCTATTCTGGACATTTCATGCAAATGGAATCATATAATATGTCCTATTTTGTGACTGGCTACTTTCACTTAGCACAGTGTTTTCAGGTTCATTCATAGTGTTTCAAGTATCAGTATTCATTCCTTTGTATGACCAGAGGATATTCCATTGTATAGTTATATCACATTTTAGTATCCATTCATCAGTTGATGGACATTTGGATGTTTCCACTTTTTGGCTGATATGAATAATGAAGCTCAGAACATCTAAATACAAGTTTTTGTGTGTGTGAGTGGGTGTATGTTTTTATTCTCTTGGATATATACCTAGGAGTGAAATTACTGAGTTCCAGTACATTGGTTACTCAATGTTTAATCTTTTGAAGAACTGCCAGACTGTTTTCCAAAGTTGCTACATAATTTTACATTCCCACCCATAGTGTATGAGGTTTCCAATACCCTACGTCATTGTCAACCTTTGTTATTTTCAGTCTTTTTCATTTGAGCCATCCTAGTGGATGTAAAATAGTACTTCAATGTGGTTTTGATTTGAATTTCCTTAATGGCTAATGGCTAATGAGCATCTTTCCAAGTGTTACTGGCCATGTGTAGATCTTTGCAGGAATGTCTATTCAAATCTTTTGCCCATTTTTTAGTTTAGTTATTTGTCTTTCTATTATTGAGTTGTAAGAATTCCTTATAATATTCTGGATACAATTCCCTTATGAGACATATTATTTACAAATATTTTCTACCTTTTCGAAAGTTATTTTTTTACTTTCTTAATGGTATCATTTGAAGCAAAAATATTTTTAATTTTGAAGAAATCCAATTCATCTATTTTTTTATTTTTATTTTTCACCCTGTGTTTTTGGTGTCAGATAATCTAAGAAATATTTCCCTAATCTAAGGTCACGAAGATTTATGCCTATGTTTTCTTCCAATAATTTAATAGTTTTAGCTTTTTAAACAATTAATTATTTTCTCATATTGTATATACTTAAAGTATACAACATGCTTATACATAGTCATAGTGAAATGATTATTACAGTCAAACAAATTAACATGTCTATCATCTCACAGTTACTGTGTGTGTGTGCGCACACGTGCATGTGTGTGGTAAGAGCACCAAAACAATTCTCTTAGCAAATTCCCAGTGTACAATACAATATTATTAACTATAGTCCTCATGTTTTATATTACATCTCTAGACTTATTTATCCTGCATAACTGCACCTTTATTCTTTGATCTACATCTTCCCATTCCCTGCAATCCATGAACCCTGGTCACCACCATTCTACTTTGTGTCTATGTATTTCAGTTTTGAGGGTTTTTCTAAATTCCACATATAAGTGAGATCATGTAGTATATTTTTTTCTGTGTCTGGCATAATGTCCTACCCATTCATCCATGTTATTGCAAATAGCAGGATCTCCTTATTATTTTAGGCTAAATAACATTCCATTTTATACACATACAAACCACATTCATCTGTCAGTAGACACTTAGGAGGTTTCCCTATGTTGGCTAATGTGAATGACTCAGCAATGAACATGGGAGTGCGTATATCTCTTTAACATACGCATTACATTTCTTTTGGCTGTATACCCAGAAGAGGGATTACTGGGTCAGAGTAGTTTTATTTTTAATTTTTTTGAGGAAACTCTATACTGTTTTCTATAATGGCTGTAACAAATTACATCCTAACAATAGTGTACAAGTATTCCCTTTTCTCCACACTTTCACCAACACTTATCTTTTGTCTTTTTATAATAGCCATCCTAACAGGTATAAGGTGCTATCTCATTGTGGATTGATATGAATTTCCCTGATTATAGTAATGTTTAGCATCTTTTTATATACTTGTTGGCCACTTTTATGTCTTCTTTGGAAAAAAATGTGAATTCAGGCCCTTTGCAGATTTTTAAATTGGGTTATTTGTGGGTTTTGCTATTGAATTATATTGTATGAGTTCTTTTTATGTTTTGGATATTAATCTTACTGGGTATATGGTTTACAAATATTTTCTCACATTCATCAGGTTGCCTTTTTATTTTGTTGACTGTTTCCTTTGCTTGGCGAAAGTTTTTGGCTTGATGTACTCTCATTTTATTTTTGTTTTTGTTGTCTATGCTTTTGGTATCAAATCTAAAAATATCATTGCCAAGATCAATATCAGGTAGCTTTCTTCTGTGTTTTCTTCCAGGGCTTTTATGGTTCTGGGCTTTGTATTTAACTCTTTAATACATTTCGAATGTATATTTGTATATGGCATAAAAGAAGGATCCAATTTCATTTTGTGTGTGTGTGTGTGTGTGTATCCATTTTCCCAACACTATTAATTAAGTGTCTGTTCTTTCCCAATTGTATATTATTGGTGCCTTTGTAAAATACTAGTTGACTGTATGTACAGGGGTTCATTTCTAGACTCTCTGTTCTGTTCCATTGGTCTATGTCAGTATCATACTGTTTTAATTACTCTATCTTTGTAATATAGTTTGAAATCAGGATGTTTAATTCCTCCTGCTTTGTTTTTGCTCAAGACTGGCCTAGTTATTTGGGGGCCTTTTGTGGTTTCATTGGAATTTTAGGATTGTGTTTTCTATTTCTGTGAAAAATATTAGTGGAATTGTGACAGAGATTGCATTGAATCTGTAAATTCTTTGAGTAGTGTTATGGTTTGGATATGGTTTGTCCCCATCAAAACACATGTTGAAAGTTGATCACCAATGTAGCAGTATTGGGAGGTGGGGCCTAGTGGGAGATGTTTGGATCACAGGGATGGATCATGAATAGATGAATGCCCTTTCTTGAGGAGTTAGTGAGTTCTCACTCTCACAGGAATGGATTAGTTCCTGTGAGAGAAGGTTGTTAAAAAGAGTCTGGCTTTCTCGGTTTCTCTCTTGCTTACTCTCTTGCTCTGTGATCTCTTTGTACATGCTTGCTCCCCTTTCACTTTCCTCCATGAGTTGAAGCAGCATGAGGCCCTTGTTAGATGGGCTGCCCAAACATGTTTCCAGACACCAAATCAGGCCAAATAAACTTCTTTGCTTTATAAATTACCCAGTCTCAAGACTGGGTATTCTGCTATAGCAACACTAAATGTACTAAGACACGTAGTATAGACATTTGTTAATATTAATTCTTCCAGTCTGTGAACACAGGATATTGTTCCATTTACTTGTGTCTTCTATGATTTATTTCATCAATGTTTTATAGTTTTCAGTGTTCAGACCTTTCATCTCCTTGGTTAAATTTATTGCTATGTAATTTATTATTTTTGATGCTATTATAAATAGGAATTGTTTCCTTAATTTTTTGGCATAGTAATTCATCAGTATATAGAAATACAACTAATTTTTGTATGCTGATTTTGTATCCTGAAACTTTACTGAATTCACTTATTAGTTCTAACAGTTTTTTGGTGGCATCTACGGTTTTCTATATATAAGATCAAGTCATCTGTAAACACAGACAATTTAACTTCTTCCATTCCAATTTAGATGTCTTTTTTTTTTTTCTTTTTCTTGCCTAATTGCTCTGGCTAGGACTTCTAATACTATGTTGAATAGAAGTGGCAAGAGTGTTCATCCTTGTGTTGTTCTTTATCTTAGAGGAAAAGCTTTTAGCTTTTCACCTTTGAGTATGA
>NW_007733752.1:0-3355 GCF_000696425.1 Galeopterus variegatus | reverse complement strand
TGCCTAGTTTATTAAGACTTTTTATCATGAAAGAATCTTGAATTCTGTCAAATGCTTTTTTCACATCTATTGTGATGTTCATGTGGGGTTTTTTTGTCCTTCCGACTGTTAATGTGGTGTATCGCAATTATCAATTTGCATATTTTAAACCACCCTTGCATCCCAGGGATAAGTCCCAGTTGATCATAGTGTATGATCCCTTTAATGTGCTGTTGAATTTGGTTTTGCTAGTATTTTGTAGAGGATTTTATCATCTTTGTTTATCAGGGATTTGGGCCTGTAATTTTCTTTTCTTGTAGTATCCTTGTTTTGCTTTGGTATTCAGGTAATACGTTCCTCAAAAAAGGAACTTAGAAGTATTCCTTCCTTTTCAATTTTTTTGGAAGAACTTGATAAGAATTACTATAGTACTTTAGATGTTTTGTAGAATTCAGCAATGAAGCTTTCAGGTCCTGGGCTTTTATTTGATGGGAAACTTTTTATTTACTACTGATTCAATATCCTTACTCATTATCATTCTGCGTAGATTTTCTATTCCTTCATGATTCAGTCTTGATGGGTTGTATGTTTCTAGGAATTTATCCAATTTCTCTAAGCTACCCAATTTGTCAGAGTATGCTTGTTTGCAGTAGTCTCTTATGATCCTTTGTATTCTGCTGTATCTGATATAATGTCTTCTCTTTCATTTTTGGTTATATTTATTTGAGTCTTCTTTCTCTTTCTTAGTCTAGCTAAAGATTTTTCAGTTTTGTTTATCTTTTCAAAAAGCCAGTTGTTAGATTTTTTGATATTTTCTATGTTTTTTCTAGTCTCTATTTCATTTACTTCATCTATGATCTTTATTTCCTTTCTTCTACTAACTTTGGGCTTAGTTTGTTCTTTTCCTACTTCCCTGAAGTGTAGTGTTAGGTTGTTTATTTGATATATATATTTTTTAATGTAGGTATTATACATTTCACACATAGAACTGCTTTTATTGCATCCCATGTGTGTTACTATGTTGTATTTCAATTTTCATTTATTTCAAGATATTTTTTAATTTCTCTTCTGATCTCTTCTTTGACCCATTGATTGTTCAGGAGTGTGTTGTAGATTATATGGATTCACATATAATCCAGGCCAAGTCTTTATCTATATGTTATATTACTGATGTAATAAGATTTTGATCCTATATTATTAAGTAAAAAGAAAAAACTAATTAGGTTATAAACAATATGCATGCTATCACTTTTATGTGAAACCTGAAATAGTTGAAATCATAGAAACAGAGACTAGAATGGTAGTTACCGGGAGCGGGGGGTAAAGGAATGGGGAGATATTAGTTAAAAGATACAAACTTTCACTTATAAGATGAATAACCTCTGGAGACCTAACGTATAGCATGGTGACTCTAGTTAATAATGATGTATTATATATTTGAAATTTGCTAAGATAATGGATCTCAAGTTTCTCACCACAGAAAAGGTGGTGATGTTAGGTTATTGATTTCTTAACAACAAACATTTTACATATTTTATATATATATATATATATATATGAAAACATCATGTTTTACACCTTAAATATATACAATTTTTATTTATCAGTCATACCTTACTAAAACTGGAAAAAAAAAGTTAAGTATGAGAAGATGAAAAATGAATATTGTGAAATTGTCAGAATCAAAATGAAGTCATATGTGTCAAACTGTAACAAAAATAAATAAATAAAGCCAGGAGGCTGAGAAGGGAGGACCTTCACATATACACACGCCTATGACAAGAACTATTACAAAGACTCTTACACACACAGGCTATATGCCTTTAACAAAAACTTCTGCCAAGGATTTGTCAAACTGTAACTTGCTACATGAATCACAAGGATAGCTAGCTGATGTACAAAAACACTTGCCTGACACTGTCTTAACTAATGAACTGACATCAACTCCTGAAATAAGCCCCTGTAACCAATTTTCCCTCTATTTCAAAACAAATTACATGTACTTTTCTCTTTTGCCTTTAAAAATCTTTGTCTTGGGGAGCAAGATGGCGACGGGTCTGGAGTGAGCGTGCCAGAGGACAGAGAGAGCCTGTGAAGTGTGCGCTGTGCTGCCAGAGTACTANCATCCTTGTGTTGTTCTTTATCTTAGAGGAAAAGCTTTTAGCTTTTCACCTTTGAGTATGATGTTAGCTGTGGGCCTGTGATGTATGGTATTTATAGTGTTGAAGTACATTCCTTTTATGCCTAGTTTATTAAGACTTTTTATCATGAAAGAATCTTGAATTCTGTCAAATGCTTTTTTCACATCTATTGTGATGTTCATGTGGGGTTTTTTTGTCCTTCATTCTGTTAATGTGGTGTATCACAATTATCGATTTGCATATTTTAAACCACCCTTGCATCCCAGGGATAAGTCCCAGTTGATCATAGTGTATGATCCCTTTAATGTGCTGTTGAATTTGGTTTTGCTAGTATTTTGTAGAGGATTTTATCATCTTTGTTTATCAGGGATTTGGGCCTGTAATTTTCTTTTCTTGTAGTATCCTTGTTTTGCTTTGGTATTCAGGTAATACGTTCCTCAAAAAAGGAANGCCGAGGGTTTGGATCCCACATACAGACCGGTTCCCACTCACTGGCTGAGCGAGGTGCGGATGCAGCCCCGAGGGTTGCGATCCCGTTGCCGGTCCCGGTCCGGTGCGGGCGCGACACTGAGGGTTGCGATCCGTTGCCAGACACGAAAAAAGACAAAAAAAGGAAAAAAAAAAAAAAGAGCAAAAAATAAAGATAGAATCCAAACGCCTATTTTATTGGCTAAGTAAATTAAAGTATATACCTCTAATGAATACTGAATTGTTTAAAAAGCTAATATAGATAAGCATTTATTGACACTGAATAATGACAACAGTAATATTTATCAAGTACATATTATATACTAGGTACTGACCTGTCTATGTGCTTTACATAAGCTCTCTCAATTAACCCTCATAACTCTTTATAGTGGATACTTTTATTCTCCTTACTTTACAGATAAGAAAACTGAGACACAGAAAGACTAAATCCAAGATTATACAGCGAGTAAGAGGAGTACAAATCTAGCCTGGGTCTTTTTTTTAAATAACATAACTTTATTGAGGTATAATCCACACACCACACAATTCAATGACTTACAGTGTACAATTTAATGGTTTTAGTATATTTACAAACCTGCTTAACCATCTCCATGATCAATTTTAGAACATTTTTATTACCTCAAAAAGAAACCCCATAATCATCAGTATTCACTCCACATTTCCTCCCAACTCTTACTATATCCAGCCCTTGGCAATTGCTAATATATTTTATGAATCTGTGGATTTGCCTATTCTGGACATTTCAT
>NW_007733751.1:45225-105028 GCF_000696425.1 Galeopterus variegatus | reverse complement strand
GGGTGAAGGATGAAGGATAATAATGCCTGCTCCATAGGACTGTTGGAAGATCTAAGCAACAATATTTCCAAAGGCCCTGACACAGTGTGTGGCACATACAGAAATGCAAAAAGAGAGAAATTACTTTTTTGTGTGTGTGTGTGCTGGTTCTTGGATCTTATATTGCTGGGAATCCCACTTTGATTTGCTTCTATAACAAGTGAGTATGTTTTTAATTGAGCACTTAATTTTTCAGGTTTTTGTACAGAGGTTACCCAATCACAATAGGTATGTACCTATTGTCAATCAGGCAATAACTCTGCTTATGGCACCAGGAGGGTGCCCCTTTCCTAACATGTAGCTATGCTTAAAAAAAAAAAAAAGATTCTAGAAAGCAAAGAAACTTCTAAAACTAGGAATGTTATTAGTAGAGGAAATAAGTACTTTCCAAACACCCAGAAGCTGTCCCCATGTTCCAGGCCAGAAGGGAGCCCCAGAAGTCAGGGGACAGAGGATTCGCCCCTGCCGTTGGCTTCTGAGGAAACTTGAAACACGTCCAGAATCCTTTGAAAAAGCTGAGATGGTGGTGTGTGGATTCTATTACCAAGAAATCTGTTTTGCTGCTTTGAGCATCTATCCTTCAGCATAACGGTGCCTGCTGTCCCCTGCGTGGAATGTAGCCCTCCCCACCTCCCCCATCCAATGCCACCCAGATCCCCAGGCCCAGCTCAAGAACACGTCCACCAGGGCGAGACCACACTGGCCTCATCTGTTCTGCTCCCCAGGAGCTGGATCCTCCCTTCTTCACCCCATGTGACCATAGGAGGCTGCCAACCCTGGAGCCCACCCAGCCCTGGGCAAGCGTAGGCATGTGGCCCCAGTGAAGCCAATGGCATGTCCTTCTCACTGAGCTAACCTGGAACGATCAGGGTCTTCCCTGATGTCTTTCTGACTGATGTTATGGGAAAGCGATGTTTCCTCCTTGGTCCCCAGGCTAGAGTTTGTAAGCCTGAAGCTACCTATGGTTACCAGACAACCAGGGCCATCTGTCGGAGGGTACAACCTAGATCAGGGTGGGAGGAAAAGGCTTTACTACTTGCAAGTGAGGGGACCACTGGCGATCGCTCCCAAAACAGTGTCTCCCCGAACAAGGGAAAGTTCCCACTAACTTCCTTCCCAAGTTCTCACTGAGGTCCTCTCATGTAAATGAAGGCTACAAGCTTGTTCAATTTTCATTGGTTGACTATGGGACATACATAGGTCACCGGTCAGTTCTGAAGACAAATTTGCATTTGGACCCAGGAAGGAATGTGGCCTTCCGGACCTCAGGAAGTTGTCACACGGGCTACACCTTGAGCCCTCGTCTGGTACAGGTCACTATCCATAGGTGGTGCATTGAGACTTATATCTCATATTTATTTTATTTGAACCTCATAAAAATCCACTGAGGTACTTGGTATTGATATTCCCATTTTGCAGATGAAAAAACTGAGGTTCATGTAAATAAAGTATAAGTCAATGTAACAATATTAAGCAAGAAGCACAGCTGAGATCCATTCCCAAGATACCTGTCTTTAAATCCCATTCTTTACAAGAGACTGTCTATTTTCGATGAAGAAAATTAAATTTAGAGCTAGACTATAATTCTTATTTAGATTTTTTGTTAAATTATCAATTACAAAAATTGATCAGTCCATTTCCTTAAAGAATAGAAGATGATGAATAATGTCCTTGATCTCCAAATATAAAATAATATAATATCCATTTTGCTGGTTTTTATGTTTGTTTTGGTCTGAGGAAATTTACCGCCAGTGTAATATGTAGAAAAATTAAGTTCTGAAAAGTTGGCTGTGGAATAAGTAATGAAATTAAATCTTGTTTTCCCTTTGACTTTCATCATTACATGCCCACATGCGAAACTTATCCACTCTTGACAAAGTTGAAAATCTCTGTTGAGAAAGAAATTTGAGAGGGGGGACCCACATCATGGCAGGCACTCTAGGTCACAGGACTTCATTATATTCATATGACTCATATTTTTAAGTCTAAGCTCTTTGAAGCAGGTACCATATCTTTTATAGCATTTTATGAATCTCAGAACTTCCCATATAGTAGACACTCAAAAACATTTAAAGAATAGTATACAATATTATTCTGTTGAAGAAAGATTAGATATTTGGAAGGGCATCACTAAATTTAGGTAAGGCCGTCGCTGGACCCATCTTACTGATTTCCCCTTCAAGCCAGGGTCTGAGGAGGAGAGTAACCCCTGGTAGACCTGCAAGCATTAGACACATGAGTAGGCATGAAGTACTCTGGAGGCAGGACTGAGCCTGTTCTGTTCACTGCCTGCATGATGCCTACAGTGCGTTACCTACAGACACTCAGCTATTATGTGTTAACTCAAAGAATGAATCAAAGACTGATAGGAAAGAATTTAAATTGTAGACCATCCACACGTAAGAGGGACTGTTTAGAATATGGATTTTTATATATTTTTTTAATTTATTTTTTTATTGAATAAAAATTGATTATACATATTTTTTGGGTTCAACATTGAGATATGTGTATCAAATCAATACTACTAGCATATATATTGTTATGAATCGTAATTATTCTTTATGCCCCTTGTCCAATCTCTCCCCATCCCCATCTCCCTCCCCCCTCCCCCCTCTAATTACCCTAGATTTCTTCTCTCCTTCTGAAATAATAATGGTTATTCTGTTGATTTGTTGCCTAGATGATCTGTCCAATGCTGAGGGGTGTGATCAGGTCCCCCAATATTATCATTGAGCAGATGTTTCTTCTGTCACTCTGAAATGGGCTTTGTGGAGAGAGACATCCTCTTCTTTTCTTTATCTCTGCTGGTGACTCTCCCTGTGTCCATGCATTCCGGTGTCTGAGGGACCATCTGTGTGGTGGTTATGGTGTCTAGCTGCTTTCGTGGCAGCCATGGTTATTGTGGTGGCTGTGGTGGGCCACCCACGTGGAGGCAGTGTTTTTGGAATGCTCTTTGGTGCTGTTGGTGTGCCTGGTTGTGGGGTGTATCTGGTTGCCTTCTCAATGCCTTATGTCCCCAGGCAGGCCCCAAGGCACTGGCATGGTGTGCCTGGTTGTGGGAGGGGGGTCTTGTCCCCAACTCCAAGCCTCAGGACCCTAGGCAAGCCCCAAGGCACTGGTGTGGTGTGCCTGGATGTTAGAGTGGGGTCTGGTAGCCTTCTTGATGCCTTTGGTCTCCAGGTGGGCCCCAAGGCACTGGCATGGTGTGCCTGGTTGGGGGAGGGTGCTCCGGTCCCCTTCCCCATGCCCCAGGTCCCTGGGCAGGCACCAAGGTGGTGGCATGTTGTGCCTGGTTGTGGGAGGAGGGTCCGGTCCCCAGCTCCATGCCTCAGGTCAGTGGTTGGGACCCAAGGCACTGGCTTGGTGTGCCTGGTTGGGGGAGGGGGGGCTGGTCCCCTTCTCCATGCCTAGAGTCCCTGAGGGCCCTTGGGCACTGGCATGGTGTGCCTGGTTGAGGGAGGGCAGTCCAGTCCCCTTCTCCATGCCCCAGGTCCCCGGCCGGGCCCTGAAGAGCTGGCGTGACTTGCCTGGTTGTGGGAGGAGGGTCCGGTCCTGTTCTCCATGTCTCGGGTCCCAGGGTATGCCCCAAGGCCAGCATATATGTGTCTTTGACTGCCTGCCTTCAGCAACTTATGGGACAGAAGTAAGTCACAAATACAGAAACTGAGCAACTCCAGAGAGGACGTTGGTGTTAGACAAGATGTAAAATTTACAGGAAGGCACACTCACATTAGTCTTGCATTGCAGAGAACCTTAACTGTGCAGTGTGCATTCAGTATTTCTCTTCATATTGAACACCTGATCAGTTGGTAGTTTAATGCAGTTGAACTCTGTGGTGTATAGCCTTTTGTTCTAAATAAGAAAAAAAGTGATTGAAACGGGTGGGGTAGAGCAAGTAAAACACTCCCATAATGTATTAACGTATAGTTAACAAGCTGGCTGATCTAAGGTAATGAATCAGAGTATTATCCTACTCTAATAATACCTTTTTCTTGACACTACTGTATATTACATATTTCACTCTGTCTCACCACTGTCTCTATTGTAATGGTTTTCCCCAAAGATATCAGTTCCATCTGAAATGCACAAATTCGTCTTTCTCTTCTTCCTGATGTCTCTTTTTGTCTGTGGACCACCTCATTCTTCTGGAACAGAATCTTCCCTTGCTTCCCTGATATAGGTGTGGCTCTCCTTTTATCTGACTTGCCTGACCGGTCAGTTGCTCATTTTTTATTTTGCTGGTTCTTCTTCCTGTTCGTGTCTTCCAGCTGTGTTTAATCCTGAGCGCTCAGGTTTTTTCTCTATATAGCATCTTCCTTAAAAAAATCATACACCCATGTGGTTTCAGCTTTCACCACTACATAGCTATTTTCCACACTTACATTTCTAACCTTGTCTTCTCTCTTCATTTCTAGTCTGTTACTTAAAATATCTTACAGATTTTCACTTCAAATATATACGAAATTTAATTTAGGTTCCACAGCAAAGTAATTCTACCTCCTCCCTTATTTTTATTAGCACTGGCTCATCCAGTTTTCCTGTCATCATCATCAACACTATGTTCTTGTCACCTGTCACTGTCCACACAATTAAGCTTAATCCATAGAATGATTAAATAGGTTATCTGAACTGTAAATTTTTAAGGCCTTGTTTTCAAAAGGGCAACTTAAAAGATGCTCATGGAAACTATCTTTAAAACTGCTTATAACAAGATGTAAATAATCAGTACGATTTGATATTCTTATAATTTTTAAATAAAAAAATTCTCATTCAAAGCTCACTGCAACTCAATTATTTTTGCCATTTTTCATTAAAATCTTTAAAAATTATTCTCAGATTTTATACCCCTTGTATATTATTTAGTCCCATCTCATTACTTTTTTTTTTTTTTTTTTAATCTTCTCTACCCCTCAATTCTGCCACCAAGCTTGATTTGAACTTCAGAAAACTTTCTAATCTAGGAACTCTGAAAACAGGGAGTGAGGTCAGGGGCTTATATTCTTGTACCTTTTTTTTTTTTTTTTTTTTTTTTTTTTTTTTTTTTTTTTTTTTTTTTTTTTTTTTGTGGCAAACCACTGACAATGTTAAATGCTGCCCCTGTTTTATAAGACATTCTTTTAATTTTTGAAGAGAAGATGTCAGTATAGGTTTTTTCATAAAATCTCCCATTTTTTTTTTTGTTTGTTTGTTTTTTGTCTTTTGTCTTTTTCCGTGTCCGGCAACGGATCGCAACCCTCAGTGTTGCCCCCGTACCGGACCAGGGACCGGCAACGGGATTGCAAACCTCGGCGTTGCTCCCGTGCCTCGCTCAGCCAGTGAGCGGGAGCCGGTCCGTATGTGGGATCCGAACCCTCGGGCGGGAGCGCCACCGCGCTTCCCAAGCGGCGCACTACCCAGTGCGCCACCGGGCCGGCCCTTCTTGTACCTTTAAAACATAATTTGAAGTTCCTTCTATTTTGTCAGAAAGAGTCTAACTCCTGATAAGTAGTATCATGACTGATACGTGCTCCATGGTTGAAGCTTAATAGAAACATGAAGAACATTGAGGTAGTCTCAGAGACAAAGGCCTGTGAAATAAGGCTCAAGAGGAAAGGCTAAGAAATGGAGATTATATTATCTGGAGATGAGATTACTGAAGCCTGACCTAATAATTATCTTTTGATTCATGAGTATTTATAACAAAGAAGGTTCTGACCCTGTGTTTCTCATGTTTGTAGGCGACACAGGGAAATACAGGGGGTCTTCAAAAAGTTCATGGAAAGATTCATATTATCTTTTAATTCTATTTTTCCATGAACTTTTTGTAGTACCATCATATGTTCTTAAACAGCAGACAGAAACCTTGGTTGTATAAAAGGAAGAATATATTGTCTGTACACTGGGTATTTATGATAAATACCTATAGAATTGTTGTTCCTAGGAATTACAAAATTTAGAATACACATCTATCTAAACCTTAAAAGTGAAGGCCTGTGTATTTGTCCTTTCCTGTTGCTTATAACAAAACACCTGAAACTTGGCGATTTATAAAAAAAATGAGACTTATTGCTTACAGTTTTGGAGGCTGGGAAGTCCACAGTCCAGGGAACTTATCTGATGAGGATCTTCTTTGCAATTGGCTTTACAGCAATGCAGGGGTCTCACATGGTAGAAAATGGCAGAGCAAAGAGAGAGATAGATCCTCATGCACTCTCCTTTTAAAGCCCATAGAACCACGCCCCTGACCACCATTATTAGTCCATTCACTATGGCATGGTTCTACAATCTAATCACCTCTTCAAGACCCCACCTTTCAATTATCATAACAGGATTTCCCACCCCCAACAGTTACAGTGAGAATTAAGCTTCTAATATGTGGACTTTGGGGGACACAATTCGATCAGTCCATAGCAGCCTGCTATCCAGATATTTAGTCAAAGACATATGTGAAGCTAGCAGACTTCTTTTATTGACTCTACTAGTTCTGAATGGATAGTGTCACTTAAATAGTAAGAAATTATAGAACTTGACTTAACCCATGGTGAATACTACGTAATGATTTATCTCACCCAAGTATTTTAAAAAGCGTTTGAGTAATAATTACTGCCATAGATTTCTGAGTATTTTAGTTTTACTGACTAGCCAACAGCTATCAAGATTCCTTCCTCTGTGTATTTATGTACAGGTTAGATTGTAGATTCTTATTATAAATAAGACCATTAACAAAAGCAACTTTAAATGTGAAAAAATAAGAACAGTTAAAAAAATGAAGCAGTTAAAGATGAAATTCCTACTTCTCCCACATCTGAAAAAAATACACAAATGCGGAAACTCTGTATTTGTCTTTTCAATTCTGTCAACCCATGAAATCCATTGTCTTTGCTGCTAAATCAAAACTGGTGATGCGAAACAGTAGTAGGTCGGTTGCCTAAGGGCAGTTTGAGGCCAGAAACAAGAGATCACTGAGACTCCCCAGAGAAGTCTGCCAAGGGGAGAGCAAAAGCAGAAAGCCCTTTAAGGAGAAGTAGCCACAAAAAGGAGCAGCAGCAGTATGCAAACCCAGTTCCAGCAGGAAGCCAGAGACAGCCAGGAAGTCACCTGAGGGCCCAGCACAAAGCAACCCCATCACCAGAGAGACACCAGCCAGAAGAGCAGAGATCCAGCCAGGAGTGGATGCTTCATTCTCCAAGGAAAAGAGTCCAGGCACATGTGACATGGGAAATAGACTAAGCTGAAGCAAGTTTTATTGAGCAACTACCTACTTACCTAGTTATAGTTGTGAGAGAATTAGAAGACTAAAACTAGCACGTGCCTCAGACCCAAGTCTTCCCCTACCCCTTCCTATCTCTCCCACTGATGAAATTTAAAAACCAGTCTCTTATTTAACAGATATTACTTAAGCTCCCCCTGCATGCCAGGAACCATTCTATAAACAAAAAATACAAGCACAAACTAGGCATGGTCTCTTACTTTCTAGGAGGTTACAGTTTAATGGAAGTTATCCTTTTTTTTTAATCCCAAATTTGTAATTTTTGAGCTGAAGAAAGCCTCCTTTTAATGGAGATTTTATTCCTCTGAGTCCCTTATAATTTGTTGTCTCTGAAGGAAGTGAAGTCTCAAATGGGGTTCACATCGATTTGGAGAATTTATCTGAAACCTGCAGGTGTCCCTCAACTAGATAGGAGCTGTTAAGCCTTGAAGAACCTGTAAAAAGATCTCAGATTAAAACCCAGCTTAATCATCTTCCTGTTTTAACCACTTCTCTCTCCCCTGCCACCACTTCTTGGTTAAATTTATGAAATGGTAATATTGATTCTTTCCCATGTCATATAGAACTGAAAGAAATTATTGGGATAAGCAGCCATAATCTCCTGTACTTATTTTACTCCTTGACAATGTTAAGAGCATTTGTTAATGTTTTCGACTATTATTTCATTTGTGTACCACTGAATGCTAATAATTTAAAATTCCTGAATCAAAAGAAATACAGTATTGGCCATAGTGGGTATGGTCAATCCAGGTATAATCTAACTAAAGACATTTTTGGGGGGATAGAGAGGGCTGGCCAGCAGAACTAAAGATTTTTGAAAGCATTTTTTATAATTATAGTAGGAGATCCAATGAAATAATCAAACAGCAATGCACAGAGAGAATTGCCTTGCCTGTAAGCTTTCACTAGGTAAAGAATAGGAAGAACAGATGGATTATATGTATGTACTGCTTCTAAAACAGGTAACCTGCATACTCTGGTTTCTCTTCAGATCGTATAAATCTTTCGCCTTTTACTAAAACAGGTATCCTGCTATTTTGTAGGATATTGTATTTGTGAGCAACTTGAGAATAGAAACCAAATATGTTATCTTTGCATCTCAGTGCCTGGCAATGAACTTAATAGGTGATCAGCAATAGTAGAATGAGTAATTGACATTCTAGATTCTCTCACAATTTCTTTCAGACCGGCATGCAAAAAGAGCCGGAGATTTAACATGCAGTATTTGGAATGGGGACTTGTTTTTACTCTGAGGTCAGAAACCTCCACAGCTGAGTACTGTGGATAATGCAGGTCCCTTTTCTATATTTGCCCAGCCTGGGCTGGACACAGGCAAATGTCATACAATCTGCATTTAAACATTTTTTTCTTTTCATTTTAACAGTATGTTTCCTGGGGCACATTTAAAAGGTTCAAAATATCTACTGTATATTTCTATGCTTTTAAGAAAAAACAAAAAACATGCAGTTTTCACATGCAAGTTATTTTCAGCAGGCAGTTTCTTTCCTGAAGCACAAAAGGCTATATATAAAAACAAACAAGAGAGAGAATGTCCTGTTATAACAAATGGGTCCTTAGAGATGGATTTTAAAGCATGGGTTTTATTTCCTGATCTAGCTTTTACCCTATCACTTTACAACACTTAGAGAAATCCTGAAATAAATCAGGGACATTTGGACAATTTTTAAGTCTGACAGTTTAATTTTTTTCCTGTTTTGTCTATTGCCGTGGCCAATGTAATTAGGTCATATCCATGTGAAAAGTCTGTTGTACAAGAAAACTTTTGGATGTGTATGAGTGTTTTCAGGAAGATTTGTTTCTGCTAATGTCCACAATATCATTTGCACATGAAACTAATTCACTTGCCGTACATAATTTATAATATTAATGTTGTTTCCAAAAAAAAATACTAATTCAAAGGGAAATAAATGTTTCTGTTTACTTTTGTATCATGGCTACAGCAATTACATTTAAGAATATTTCTAGCAGATAAACCACTGATTTTAAAACATTTTTTGATTATATAGACTAGATGCCAACCCAAGAAGGGATCATTCCAGTAGAAAGAGAAGAAAAGCCTAATTACAACAGTATTTCAAAAGTGGCAGCAGAGATAAAATACTAGCATACATACCTTGCCAACTGTCCTCTAATTTCATTTTATATAGAAGTAGTTTGTAATTGTTTAGGCCCTGGGTATTTTCTGATACACTTTGTACTGTTATACCAGCAGATGTAAGTTTCATGCCCACAAGTTTATTATTGCTTCTATACTCTAAGAAATGTTAAGAATCATAGAAGAATGCATATTTTATAAAATGAAGATATTTGTGTTTTCTGAAAAATATTGAAGAGTTTTTTTTCTTCTTTATTAAGCTGAGTGTCTTGCTTTTATTTTTGTGGATTAATTTAAGAATTTTAGTAATTAAGGAGATTCTTATTTACTTCCATGACTTAAACAGATGTGAACCAGAGTGAACAGATATAAAAGGCACATTTTAGCATATTTATTGGTTGAGTGTAAAGGTCAAAATTACCAAGCTTTATAGAAACACCATGTGAAGTATATAGTAGATCCCTTGTAGAAATCGTGAAGGAGAGCCAGTATAGGCAATGTCGGAACACAAATACAAAATTTGAGTTGCTGTCTGTGACAGAAGCAGAGCATTTATTGAGAGTTTGACTAGATTGCAAAAGAACTTAAAGGGCCAGCAACTCTTTACAAATGCACAGATGGTTTTATTGTTCTTATGTAACATTTACTGAGAAGCAAGGCATGCTGAATGTTATCCACAACACTCCTCTGAATCCCTACTCAGTGATTTTATTTCCAAGTGGGATAAGTAGGTGAGATATATAAATAAAATCAGGAGGCTGGTTAATGCTGCTCTTCCAGAAATCTACAATCTGAATGGGGCATCACCTCCCGACTTCAACCATTTTGCTAAGAAAAATTAATAATAATGAGATAGGTAGAAAAAAACAGGAAAAAACCAACATGTACACAACTAATCAGGTATACTTCTGCAATTCTGTTTTCATATACGAGTATTAGGAGGGGTAGATTTCAGAGTTACTTATGGGTTTGTTTGTTTGTTTGTTTTGTGTGTTTTGTTTTGTTTTGTTTTGTTTTGTTTTTCTGGCTGGTTTGTACGGGGATCAGAACCCGTGACCTTGGTGTTACCAGCACTATGCTCTCCCCAGGTAAGTAACTGGCCAATCCCCAAGAGTTACTTACGTTTTAACAGAGGAAAAAAATGGTTTGTTAGTGAGACGTCAGCTTTCCTAAATGAAATTAATTAATTTTTTTTTATGACATTCGAAATTTATAGTGGTCTTTGCTAGACTCCTAACATGTTCTGTAATTCTCAGCTTTGGTGGAAAAGAGCTGTAGAAAATCAGCTATGCTTACAACCCTGTTTATTTGTCAGCTATGTAGCAGGGCTTCCTTTGACATGCTGGTGTTCTTTTCTTTTGCAGGGACTTTATGTTTTTGTGGTTTATTTCATTTTACATAACCAAATGTGTTGCCCTATGAAGGCCAGCTATACAGTGGAAATGAATGGGCATCCAGGACCCAGCACAGCCTTCTTCACACCCGGGAGCGGAATGCCTGCTGCCGGAGGGGAAATCAGCAAGTCCACCCAGAATCTGATCAGTGCTATGGAGGAGGTGCCTGCCCTGCCCTTTCTCTCTCTCTGTCTCTCTCCATCTGTCTGTCTCTGTGTCTCTCTTATTGTCTCTGTCTCTGTCTTTCTCCTTCTCTTTCTCTGTCTCTGTCTCTCCTTCTCTCTTTTACTCTCTTTGTCTCTCTCATTGGCAGTCTTTCCATTTCATAAAGAATACAAGATAAATGATGCTAGGTGACTTTTAAATCCTTTACCTACTGACATCTTCCAATTTTAGGTACTTGATTTCCTTATTGTTGTATCACACCCGTGATACAACATCTAATTCTTTTTCTTCCCTGCCCTGTGAGCTACACTGACCAGTAGTTTGTATTGGGAAATCAGAGCATAATTTGACATCTCTTTCTTCAAAATCTTCCTAATTTGACATGACAGTGACTGAGTCTGCCTAAGAAATGGTTTTTAAAATACTATTCCTCCTAAAAATGCTTTCACAGCTCTCTTCCTTATCCATCCCAACTCACTACTTCAATCCCAACACAGTGAAAACAAAATAAGCAAAACTCTTTTCGATTTAAATACTAGAAAATATTTTAGAACAAAGGCTCAGAAGAGTGCTTCTGTGGCACTACTGGAAAATCTAGCCAGGATTTCCTCTGTAAAATCTACCTCCCACTGTTCTCTGTATTCTGTCTACATCATTTTGATTTCCTGTGTCTGAATCATATTGCTACCAACCTGTCAGTAATGCTGCCCATAACACTGGGGCCACTGCTGAGATTTTAAAACATACCTGAGTGCATTTGGCCAGGAAGAGATGGTAATGCAGGCCCCTGACCATTTCTGTAGTGCCTGAGATATGCTTGGCTACCACTGCTTACGTAGCTTGTGTTGCCCTCTCTGTATTAAGGAACCAAGGGGAATAGTATTTGTGTTTACATCCTGAAAAATGGCAGGAAATCAAGATATGTCTGTCTGAAAAGCAAACAGTTTCTAGATAGAGAGGTAAATAGATCTATGGATGGGTAGATAGATAGTCTACCTTCACAGAAATATTTTTTGCCCTCCATGGCAGTACAGAAAAAATTTTTTTCATGTCAGGTTAAAATTAAGGTAAATAATCACAAATCAAGTACTATCTACCTTTTAGTTTGAACAAAGAAAATTTAACATACAGAATTATTAAGTAGTAGCAGAAATAGAATAGAAAGGCAGTTGCCAGGGACGAGGGTGAGAGAAATGGAAGGAATTTTGGTCAAAAGGTACAAAATTTCAGTTATAAGGTGAATAAGTTCAAGTGTAATATCTAAAAATTAGGATGTCTTTCATACATCTTAAATGTTTGGAAACTTAGTACCATTTCTATAACCCAAAAGTTCTTAAAACTGAATTATTTTATCACAGTACCAATAGAAACAGGATATTTTTAGGTTCAACAATTCAGAAATTAATCTTAAAAAAATGTTTTTTGTCTTTTTGAATGGTTACCTAATCTACCATTTGTCTAGATCTGAACTGTCCAGTTCAACAGCCATTAGCCATGTGTGGTTATTTAAATTTAAACTAACTAAAATTAAATAACATTAAAGATTCAGTTTACTATTCACCCTGGCTGGCCACATTTTAAGTGCTCAACAGCCACTTGTGTTGGGTAGTTGCCCCATTGGAGAATGCAGATATAAAACATTTGTATCGTTGCAGAAAGTTCTATTAAACAGTGCTGGTATAGATGTTCAACTATTCAGTGAAATTTTTTTAAGATTTCATTTTATCCTCTCAAGTTTATTTCAAAAGCCTTCAGATCATTTTTCTCAGTATGAACTGTCCCTGCAGTCTCTCAGAAAACCTTATATTGGTAGGCAATAGCTGTGACTGTCCAATTCCTGGTCCTGAGCACTGCTCGAGTATTCATTTGGGGTGTTGCACAATGGTGTAGCCTTGTGTGCTCTGCTTTCCTCAGAGGCTTAGAATTGGCCTTCATCCAGCTGCCAATGAGGGACTGTCTGAGACATTCTGCAAAGCCATGCAGAGAAGGAAAAGCATAGGAAAGGAATGCTTAAGGGTTTGTTTTCCAGTAACCTAGAGGGAAGTGAATACATTTAATCATTTCAGGATAGAGCTATCTTTTTATTTAATCATTTAACCAAAAACAGGGAGGGATTTAGAATACCATGAAAAAACTTTTTTTTTCCAGTTCAGTATGTTCTTATAGAGACTTACTGTATTTAAAATGCTAATGGTATTTTAGATTAAGGATTAGGAGCGTTCTTCTCCAGTTCTTATATTTTTTAAGAGCTTTCTTTGCATATATCTTACAAAAAAATAAAATTTATTTAGTGGGTTAAAAAGTTTTCTTTCCCCATACATGACAGCAGAGAAATCTACAAGTAATTCTAATAGAGAAATGGTTTAGAATCACCATATTAGATTGGCTCAGGGAGAGACATCATTTTCTAAGGAACAGAGATAAAATTAAAGGTGTTAGTTTAAAAACAATTCAACCACTCTTTCACAAAGTCTTTGTTAATGAGACACGGATATAAATTGTTCATAGGGGTTTCAAAGTAAATGTGTATGAACTTACATTATGGTTCCCTTTTCCCTTTACCCCAACCCCAAAAGGTGCCACCTGATTGGGAGAGAGCATCCTTCCAACAAGCCAGTCAGGCCAGCCCTGATCTAAAGCAAAGTCTACAAAATGGCGCCACGTTCCCTTCTTCTGGAGGATATGGCCAGGGGTCGCTGATAGCTGATGAGGAGTCCCAGGAGTTTGATGATTTGATATTTGCATTAAAAACTGGTATGTATGGACCCGAAAACTACATTAGAAGTAGGCATTCTTGCTATGATACAATTAATATCTTCCTCCCATGAAATTGAAAAGGTATAAGTCATCCTTAGCACATGCTGATTCTCATGACCCCATTCCTAATCCCAGTCAAACTCTAGGATATTTTGTCCTTGGCACCAAATATAACACAACCTAAAAATAATTTACAATTTGCTTTTAGGAAAAAAGCATACTTCAGCTAAATGTAAATATTCCTGGCCTGGAATCTTGCTAGAACATCAAGATACTATTGAGACAAGTTCAGTTTAAGAGAGTCAGTAGGGATCTCACTGAGGGAGTTTTGCCTTTGACCTGCCAAAGAGACCTTCTTATGGAGTATTTTTTGAAGCAGAAACTTTCAAAGGCAATGGTAATGAGTATTGTATAATTCTATTGTCTTTAAAGTGCTGTCACATACATCACATACACATTCATTGACTCTTCAATCCCACTTAACCTATGACCAATGGATCGTCCTTACAGAATGGGACGAATATAGTCCTAAAGGCCCCAGTTCAGCAGCATATGATGTTGGAAATATGCTAAGGCACATAAAAGACCGTGAAACCACCTGATTGAAGATCACATGTTCCCAGGGGATATAGTTAATGGATATCATTTTTTCTAGTTTCTTAATAATACCTACATTGATAGGATAGATATAGTAGATATTTAACTTGTCAGAAATGCTATTTTGGTCATTAAAAGATAGTTGTGAAATAATACTAGTTGTTTTCAAACCAAATAGTCAGTTTAAATTATTTTTCCCTCAGAAAAATGTTGAACTGTCACTATTATAAAAATTCTAGTGAACTTTTAATTTCTAGATATCCAAACAGGCAAGTTATGTCCATGCTCAGATGAATTTATTGAAAAGTGAATTTTAACTATATTACAGTTTGATTGTCTGGCTATAAAGTATATTGCCTTGCTAAAATGTTTTTCTCTATCATTATAAAGTAAAAATTGTGCATTATATCTTAAAGATTACTCCAGAATTCCTAGGAATAACATCATATTTTCATATTTCTTATTTTACAATTTGCCCAAGTTCACACAGTTAAGAAATGGTAGTGCCACAGAGCAAATTAAGGCCACCTGCTCCTGAGTCTCTTCTCTCAACCAGTATTCCATACTCCTTTTGACTACTTTGTTAGGAATGGCAAATCCTGCTGAAATGAATAAGAACTCAGTCCTATATGCAGAATAGTGCTTGGTACTTGATAAACATTTTGTAAATATCACTTGATAATGAATGAATGGATAAATGAAAAAAATGAAACAGAATTTGCTGGGAGGAATAGACATTTACACAAACATGACATAAGGAAGAATAAAATAAATAATGGAGAGAATTATTGATTATTGAGGAAATCAAGGGGGAAAATCCTCTTGGTTGATTCTTGAAGAATGTATAGGTTTTAAATAGGTAAAGAATGGAGGAAAGGGCATTACAGACTGAGAGAACAGAATTAGCCAAAGCCCAGAGGCTTAATGGTATGTGGCTTCTTTGGGAAGAACCAGAACAGCAATGTGGCTGGGGCAGACAGAAGATGAAATCTGAACAGTAGGAGAAAAGCCAGACAGGTAGTATAACTCCATTGTCAATAATCTACTGAGTTCTAAGTTTCAGCAAACACACTCTTTGATTTTTTCATAGTGATTCCTCAATGGAAGGATCCCCTGACCAAGTATATTTGGGAAACTGCAGAGATTCACAAATCACATTAGCATTTTAGCAGCTGTAAAAAGTCCTAGAGTAAAGAAACCAACTTTACTGAATTTACTCTGGTGTTTCCAGAACACATTTACTGATAGATTAATTCTGGAGAAGCAGAATATTTACTGATTGTGTTAGTCCATTTTGTGTTGCTATGAGAGAATACCTGAGACTGGATACTTTATTTATTTTTTTTTTATTTTGTCAATATACACTGTATATGATTATTATGGCCCGTCACCGACACCTCCCTCCCTCCTCCCTCTCTCCCCTCCCCCCCCCGCATGTCCTTTCCGCTTGCTTGTTGTAACAACTTCATGGAAGTATAGTTGTTATGAGACTGGATACTTTATTTATTTTTTTTTTATTTTGTCAATAAACACTGTATATGATTATTATGGCCCGTCACCGACACCTCCCTCCCTCCTCCCTCTCTCCCCTCCCCCCCAAGAATGTCCTTTCCGTTTGCTTGTTGTAACAACTTCATGGAAGTATAGTTGTTATGAGACTGGATACTTTATAAAGAAAAAGAGGTGTATTTAGGCTCACCATTCTAGAGGTAGGTAAGTCCGAGAAGCATGGTGCCTGCTCAGCTTCTGGTGAGGGCTTTTGTTTTGTGTCATAACATGGCAGAAGGTCAAAGGGAAAGCAGATATGTGTAAAGGGGTAAAGGGGACCCTCACATTATAACAACGCACTCACATGGAAACTGATCCATTCCTGTGAGACCTAATCCAGTCTTGCAAGAGCGAGAATTCACTCACTACACTGCCAAGGAGGGTGGAGTCTCAAACACCTCTCAGTAGGCACCACCTCTTAAAGGTTCCACCTCCCAACACTGCCACATTGGGGACCAAGCCTCAACATGAGTTTTGGTGGAGACAAACCATATTGGAACAATAGCGCTGATACTTTGCATAATGTTTGATATTTTGGGGGGGCAGCTGGCCAGTACAGGGAACCGAATCCTTGACCTTGGTGTTACAGGGCCACGTTCTTACGAACTGAACTAACTGGCCAGCCCCTGCATAATGTTAAAATGGTGTTCAAATACCATGATAAGGAGTGGGATTTTTATAAAACATATTGAGCCATGGAGGATTTTGAGGAGAGTAAAGACATGTTCCCGTTGGTTTTTGAAGCAAAATAAATGAATTCTTGGCAAACTAAGTTTTATGGAAGTATGAAAGATAAATTTAGAAACAGTATCAGGATGGCTGGGAGGTTATTCAAGGGTCCAAAGCAATGAGACTTACTTGTGAAAATAAAAATGAGAAGACGAGCACAAGAGGAATACTGAGGAAGCACTGAGAGAGCAGAGGTGAAAGCTCACGCTCCTCACCTGGGTGACTGAAGGAGTAGCAGATGGAGCATTCGTTTGTTTGCAGGGGAAACTGATGAGTTCAGATTTGAACATTAGGCCTGGTGACTCCTAAATACTAAGGTTGAGATTTTAGGGGAGGAACCAGGGTGGTGGGTAATGATTTGGAATTTATCAGTGCAGAGATTATATTTGAAGCTATGGGGAAAAATAAATTTGATCTAGGAGAGTGGAAGAAGACAGAAGAGAAGAAAGGAAAACAGATGAGGAAGGGAAGGGAGGGGAGGGAGCGGAAGGTGGGGAAGGGAAACAAGAAGAACATCCTAGACAATACCTACATTTAAAGAGTGAGTAGAAGAGGGTCCCACAGAGAAAAAGTAGTAAGGTCAGAAAGAAAAGTAAAGAGGGAAGGGAGTTCAGAAAGGAAGGAATGATCAGCTGCATGAAAGTTTTGTTAGAGTTGGGACTGAGAAGGGGCTTTCAGATTATAAATAGTTCTTGGGGCAGATTATGTCCCCAGTACTACAGTATCATCAGGGAACATAAAATGAATTCTTGAGGCATAATTAAATTAGATCTCTCTGATATATATATAACAAGTATAAATGCATTTGGCTCAGGAATGTATGGAATGACTTGCTTGCTTATAGATTTAGTTTAGCATTCCTTAGGGTTTCCTAAACTCATTAGGAAATAAATATTTTAAAAGACTAAAATAACAATCTCTAACATTAGTTCCCTATATTTTTAGAAAAGATACTATAATAATCAAGCACCACTCCTTGGACACTTTCCATTCTAGAATATAGTCAAATAAAAGAGCAGTCCACATGCCATTCCGTCTACAACAGAATTTAGAATTGACCCGTGGGTCAGATTCATCCCATGGTCAGATTCATCAACAAGGTGTTTTATTTGACCCATGTAGCCAACATTAAAAATTAAGAGATATCCCATGAAAATCCAGAATTTCTGGAAAAATTTAGTAACAGAGTGCTTGAAATCTAGCCCTGTTTGATTGGAGCTGAGTAAATCCTGCCACTTTGCATATGAGCTCTTCAGTTTGTCCAGTGCCCTCTAGACCCATGTCACTGGCTTATGCTAACCTTCTTGGCCTCTGTGACATTTGAGTTTTCAAACTTTGATCTATTTCAGGGCCACCTTCAATATGGACCGTTCCAAGTCAAGTATTGAGAACAGTGGGTCTTCCAAGTCTTTCTCATTTGCATATGATCCCCCAAAACATTTTTTAAATGCTATGTAGCCCTTTACATGTATTTAAATAAACATCTAAAGTTTTTCGTTATAAGTTTAAATAGTATCAAATAATGTAATTTCTACTATGTGTTGATGTTTTAAAATTAAAATTTTACATTATTCTTTCAAACTAATCCAAAGGTGTCTCAATACCTTAGCATTTTGATACCCACTGTTATTCATTTTAAAAATGTATGAACAGGACTTTCTTTTACAGTTGAAAATTTTATATCATTCTCCTTCTCCTTGAACTTATATTTCCATTCTCCTTCCTGTATAGAATTTTATGCTACCATAATATATTTTATGTTTGAAATTCATTTAATCTTTACCCACTCATACTCTCCTCCACCAAAACATGTATATAAACTGAAACTTAAATTTTTTCTGTGACCACCAGATTCTAAAGTATCTGAAATTTCTTTTATACTAAATTATCATTACAATTATTATTAGTCTACAGTTCAACAAATCAACATTAATAACAAAAACATGAAATGTTTTGATAAATGATTATCAAAAATAAAAAAAGAATCTTATCAGAACATATGGAAGTTACAGGTCTGGAAATGTATTCCCTTAAAGCTATCCTTCCCATACTACCTTGCACTCCTTGAAAAGCCCTCATGTACCACAAGTTAAAGGAATCCCAATGTGAATCCTTCTGTTTCAGGTGCTTTACATACTCCAGAAGCATGGACCTAGAACAACGTGTAGCAGTAGATTATGCGATGGGGCAGCCACCTCCCAGATTTACTTTAGTGACTTTAGCCAAATCACATAGCCACATCTTCTCATCTAAAATAACTGGGATAGCCATGTTCCCTGGTACCTCAAAAATCTCACATTGTGAAGATTTTCTTATTCTCTAGCAACAGTTTCTACAGTATACTTGAGAATTTTCTGCTTGAGATTGTATATAACAGTTAACCACAGATTTCACCCTGTATTCTAGGCTTTCTGGCAGGCCTCCCAGCTTTCCTTAGATCTGTAGCTGACCTTAGAGAACACTAGATATTTAAGGCAAAAAAGGGCCTTTGGCATTTGACAGCCATTTTTTTAACCTCCTTTCTTAGCTTTAGGGTCATTCATAATAAAGTATTCTATAAACAAAGGTGAGAGGTAAAAGCTTTTTCTGTGGTTTTTATATTTTAGTAGAAAATGCTTAAGAACCAAAACCTTCAAGGTGAAAAAAATGCATCTTTTTTTGTGGGTCTTCAGGCACTGTGGTAGGATCATATGGGAAGAGACTTATTTGTCTTTCTTGAATTGTACCACCTGTTCATCAGATCTGTCCTATGTGCTTCCCTGGCCCTAATGCCTACACTAAAATATGTGTCAGAGTATCCAACAGCCAAGACAGTCAATAAGTCACAAGTAAGCAGGTAATTCACACAGGTAAAAAGCATGATCCATCTAAATTCCACTTAGAAGCAGAAAGGGTGCCTAGGTGAACATGCTGAAGTAAGAGCCAGGCCTAGTCCTGGACCAAAGCTTATGTTCCACAAGATAGGATCCATCTCAGTGACCCTGGATCTGCAAGAGTGCGGGGTATCTCAGTTGATGCTCCGTATAGGATGGATGGAATGGTGGGTGGATAGGTTTCAGGAAGGGGGACTGAAAGGTAGCCTTCCAGTAGCCATTGATACCATTTCCTGTGTCCTTTTAATCTCTTTTGGAGGAATCTCATCATCTTTCAATCAGGAGTAATGTTGAGATATTCAAGCACATATTAAAATACTTATATTAATTCAGTAGGTAGAATGCCTTCACTGGGTGCAACAGAGAGGATTTAATGTCAGAATTGCTGTTGCACTAAAGGGCAAGCGGGAGGCCTGCCACTCTTAGCTAAGAAATTCTCCTTTTAATTACATTAAAATCAACTGTGGAAAAGACTAGACTATTAAGAGGGAAAGCTTAGGTAGCCAGTTTTCAAATTGAAAAACACCATCACTTCTTTATAAGCACATACAAATGTGTCAGCAGGCTCCAAGTTCATGTTTAACAGCTACAACTGAATTCTAAAGTGAGCAAGACAGTGTTTTTGAGGCCAGTGTGTTAGTGCACACTTTTTTGCCTATTTCAAAATAACAGTAGAGGCAAGTATATTACAATAGTTTGATTTGGCCCCCAAACCAGTCATGGACTTCTTTTCCCATCTGAATTTTCACCATATTGAGTCATTTAAGAAGAAAACACTATTGACATTTTAAAGAAAATACTTGCATTTCTATGAGAAGTCCACATTTCACTTTAAAAAAAGAGGACATAATATCCCTCAATTAGTTGTTTTTGAAGTGCATCAGCCTTCCCATAAGCAAATGAGATACTCAGTTCTAGACTAGTGGCATCCTGGTTATTATTAGTTTTTTTTAAATAGAGCTATCTAATGTATCATCAGTGTCCCCAACCAAGACTTTAGGAGAATGGGAACCGTCTCCATGGGACGGCCTCCATTTTAGAGGACAGGAGAAGGGACTGAGCTAATTAGAACAGAGACTCAGTCTGCACAAAGGGTGAGGGAAGGATGAGAGGGAGTGATCTTTCATTATATTCTTAACAAAAGGTATCTTGAGCAACGGTATTTTTTATGTTGATCCAAAGCTGCCAAGATTCTAAATAATGTTAAGCTTGGAACACACTGGGCTTAGAAACAAGGTCTTTTTTTAACAGGGGTCTTCTCTCAGAGCGACTAACCCGATTCCCACTATCCCCAGTCCTGTAGCTTCCTGGTTTTACCTCAGGCCAATGGTACAAATGTCACAGTAAACACTTCCCTATTGGAAACCTAGACATGATTTCTTTTTCAGTTAGAAAAAAAATAAATGGCTTGTCCTTGAATGCAATTGAAAACATTCAGAATCAAGACTCCAAATACTCAAACTCCTCAAAGAACTCACTAATAAATTTCTCGTGCAGGGACATCACGTCCAGCCACAATGACTTATTTAACTTGAAGAATTTCTGAAGCGCAGTGTACTAAACAAAGTTAGGTGGGAGTCAAAGTGGAAACGTGGAATTTGGAAACATTTTGAATTTTTTTTCCTCAGAAAAAGATTGAAGGAGTATGATCAATGTATCATTGTCACATTGTAAAAGGCCGTGTAAACTGAGAATAGTCCAGAGGGCCAGAGAGCCCTGTATTGAAATCCCAGTTCCATAGTCTACTAGCTGTGTGGTTTCAGCAAGGGACTCGCTTATCAAAGAAGGATTATTATAATTGGCTTGTAAGTTTTCACGGGGCTTGGAGATTGTCTACGTAAAGTATTTATCACAGGGTCTGGCAGATTTTAGGTTCAGTACATGGAATGAATTATTTGCTGGGTTCAATTTATTGTAATGCTTAAAAATAAGTTTAAATGTTCACAGTATATTCTGTAACACTTGGGTATTCATTGCATCATGATTATTGAGGGCAGTAGGATGGGGTGGTGGGAGCTTGAATATGTGCCAAGGAGTTTAAAATTTATTCTTTAGACAAAGTTGAGCACTTGAAACCTAAAGGACAAGGAATTAGCACAATTACAGCTGCCAGCACAAGAGGCCATAGCAGAAAACACCTGCCTTTGGGATCAGAGGGCACAGTGGGTATCTCTGTTCTGTGACTTCCCTGCTGTGTGACATGGGCAACACAGTGAAGACCTCTAATGTTCACTCAGTCTCTGCATCTGTGAAACAGGACTAATAATCACCCTTTTCCTAACTAAAGCATGTTAAAATGTTGAGAAAGGGGAATGCTGGAGATGAATGTAAACTATTACTTGTAATTCCTTTGAGATTGTCTGTTCTATCTACCAAAGGGAAGAATTACTGTTATTATAGTTGCTGGATTTTTCTTTAAGTTTTGGCTTAAAACTTAAGCCCAAAAATGCCTTTCAAAAAATCAGGATACTTACTACACAGTACCTTCTTGGGCCATTTAACAAGTTACAGAGAGATGGGAGACCTGGTTTGTGCTCCTGGTTATGTCATGTTATCCTTGCGTGTAATATGTGCCCTCTCCGAGACTCAGTGAGGGATTAGTATTTGGGTATTGTGCATTTCTATCAACTGGAAAGAAATTGGGAAGAGGCATAGATATGGTGACTCAAGGGGAGGCTGGACCTAGAACTTGCTTACCCCTCCTGGTGCCCTGGGTACTGAACAAGCTCAGCATGCTTTCAGTACCAAACTTGTCTTTCTAGTGTGCTTTGTCCCGTGGTAGTCAAATGCTTTAGTATGGCGTTCCTGGTGGGGTTTTGAGCAGGCAAACACTGAAATCATTGGGAGTTGGTACTAGTTAAGTCATCCAGCCCCACTCTCTCCTGATGCTAATTGTGGGGCCCTCTCTGTTTCTCCCTAACTCATCCCATATTGGGCAACTCTGTTACTTAGCTCTTATGCTCCTCCTTGCCTGGATCAAGCTGCTACCAGCCTCGGGGCCTCAGTCACCTTCTCCTTCTAGAATGGCCACCGTCATACCAGTTCACTGAGGTTTTTCCAAGTCAGACAGGGGAAGCATGGGCTTTTGTCCTTTTTAAGGCCTGGTGGCAGACTCAATTGTTACCTTCAGCGGTCAGGCAAATATCAGAAGTGATTCTGGAGGGTTGGCTGAAGACAGTGACAAACATGGGTGGGAGAGCCTGGGCCATGTAGTCCCAGTGTCACCTGGTCTTCCAGTTTTGCAAGAGAAAGTAAAGATCTGATTTTTATGTTAAATGTGTTAATTTTAAAACTTAACTTACTAAATTTCAAAGAATATATTGTCATTGGCAATAATATAGTTCTTAACTTGAGGAAAGAGTTCATGGGTATTTGTTAAACATTTTGCTTCGTGACATATATTATATTTGGGGTGCCACAAAATTTATCATCCAGACCAGGGCAATTTGAGAGAGTAAAGGGGATGTGATTAATAATTTTGTCAGATATGAGGACTTTTCAACTATTACATCCTCCAGCTCCCTGTTTTGAAGGAATGGTAGAAGTATTTATAAAAACGTGTGGAGATGGGTCTGGATGGATCGGCAGGAAGACACTCAGGCTGGAATCAACATGGTACATTCAGGACCAGTCAGGAAGCCTGATCAGTTTCAGATAAAGCTCTCTAATGGGCCAACGTTGGAATGCATCTATTTGGTAGGGTAGAGCCAGATTATGGGGTATTTTGAAAGCCACAGCAGATAGTTCCAGACTTGATGCAACTGTCAAAAGGAACTGATGTTTGTTCTTGAGAAGAAAAGGGCAGTGGAATTCAGAATGGACCCCAGGAACAGAAAAGCCATTTTCAAGAATTAGGATACAGAGCATAGTTTAATAATACATTCAGCATTTACTGAACTCTCACGTTGTACTGGTCCCTGTCCTCTGAGCTAGGAGATAGAGAGGTACGAAGGACATAATCCAGAGGGAGAATCAGAAGTTTTAAAAGAGAATCGTCATGTTTCCATGGGTAGCAGAGGTGAACCTGACTGGATATCTGCAGGAAGAGTGCAGGCAGCCAGATTAAGGAGGTGGGGAATGAGAAGAGCCTCCGGGCAGAGGGGCTAGCACCATAGCATGGTCGGAAAAGGGGATGACCAGCGGCTCTGTGTCCTGAGCTCGGGAATGCTAGTGAAACACTAGAGAGCAGGCAAGGGTCGGAAAGGTCCTGTGGGCCCTGAAGCAGGCCTGCAGACAAGGCGGCCAGCGGTGACACCGCAGGAGGAGATGCAAGGAAAGAGGAAGAGCTCTGGAGAGAGCCAGCAGATCAGGACAAGATGGGCAATTTCTGTATCACTGAAGCAAAGGGAGAAAGCGGAGTTTCAACAGCAGCCTTTAACAGACGGTGCAAAGGACAGAGACCCAGAAGAGGGAGGGCTTGGCTAGAAGGAGGTTGGTTACGAGTGGGCTCCTGCTTCCATCTCCAGATAGGTTAAGATTCCCATCGCTGCCAGCTCTGCCGAATGGCCTCTCCTCTATCACAGTCAGAGAGGGAAGTTTCAGCTGCCTGAGCAACTGGTTTTTCACTTTCCTCCTTGTTGGCAGAGTCTAATGCCAGCAGAGGGGGAGGAGCTGGGAGCTGTAACCTCTGGTGATCCATGCAGCACACCTGTGACCACTTCTGCAGTCTTTCTCTCTCTCTCTCTCTCTCTCTCTCTCTCTCTCTCTCTCTGAGTTTGGGGGAGAAGCACTACAGGTTATGTTCTCTGCACATTACAGAAAGAAAGAACAAAGGGTTACTCTAGTATAGTTTTAAGTTTTCTAAATTATTGTGAAATGTGAAAAAGTAGTGAATGGTGGAGCTTCCTCAAAACCAATTCTGGGCGCTGTCTGTAGTTAACAACAGCTAGCTTTGTGGGATTCCTGTGCAGATCTGTTTCGGCACTTAATTATAATAAGGTTATTATTTTTATCTTGGGACCAGATCTGCATCATTCAGAGCCAGTGTCTTGGGGCCCTGATCTGACTCAAGGTGTTCTCAGGTGCTTGTCTCTCTTCTCAAATCACTGCACGACACTGAGTCTCAACCAATGGACCTACTAGACTCAGTGCATGTAGGAGGCTGTATGTTGTCTAACAGCAAATCCTCCACCCCTGCTGAGCTAGTCTAATAGCATGCCTGATTTTCTACATTGATAAGTCCTCAACTAAGAAATGCTGCTCCTGGTAGTAGGTTACACCTGTCCACTATGTGAAAACCACAAAAAAGATTGAGAGCCCAAATTTGTGTCTTTAGAAATTATTTTCTACTTTTAAAAATTACCAAAGGAAATTTAAAATGTAGTTCCATGATTGTTATGTATTGATAATATCTATTCTACATATATAGCTCATTTTTTACTAGTACAATAGAAATAAACATGTTTGGCTTAATGTAACTTGACCTTAAGAATTCACTGCACTAATAGTTTGGGGTTTTGCATTTATTCTTCTTCTGTTTCAGGTGCTGGTCTCAGTGTCAGTGATAATGAATCTGGTCAAGGCAGCCAGGAGGGAGGCACCTTGACTGACTCCCAGATCGTAGAACTCAGGAGAATACCCATCGCCGACACCCACCTCTAGTGCCTCACTAACCATTAGAATGAGAGTACTTGCATATTTGCATTGGCTTTTGTACTAACCCTCTATAAGTGTGTGCAGCCGTATAATAGGAATCCGTGAATTGTACTGTATGATTAACACAGAGGTGATTGTTGTATTTGGAATATAAATTACTTATCTTTTGTGCAGCCTGAAAATTCACTGCCATAATGAAAGGCTGGATCAATTTATAATATCAATTTATAATCAGATAATAGAATGTACATATTCTAAGAATATTAGTTGTTTTTTAATTATCCTAAATGACTAACATTGTTCAATGAAAATAATCAATAAAAGCAATAGAATCCATTTGGTATCATCCAGGCTCATTATTTATGAAGAAATGTTGATATCAAGCATTCTATGTCTTCTAGCATTGATGTAGGTCATCCAGATCAAGACTTTACTGCATCTAGAAGGCTCTAATTCCTGAAAACTGTAAAATGTATTGTCTGTTGATAGTCTGTCATTAACGGTCTATAGTTCTGCTCATTATAAAATTAGGTATCATCATCTTCCAGAATGAATGTTCTGTCCCCAGTTAAAAATAATTCCATCAAGCATTTTTCATCACTAAGAAGAAGATCATTCAAACAGTACAGAGAATGTTTTGGAGAAAAATTTCACTGTTTGGATTTTTCAATCTTTCTTTGTCTTGGAATGAGAAATGAGAAAGTCTATCCTGGAACAAGCACTGTGGTGTTCATGATAATTTCATTGACTGTGGTTCCAGAAGAATCATTAGGAACATAACAAGTTTGTCCTGAGGAAGACTTTTTGACCTTCCTCAGGATACATAAGTATTGTCAAGAAAATCAGTATCATCTCAAGAAAAATTTAAATTATTTTTTTTATCTCAGAGAAAATTTTGTTCTGTTAATAATTTCCCTTATAAGGCTGAGCCCGTGGCGCACTCAGGAGAGTGCGGCGCTGGGAGCGCAGCGGTGCTCCCGCTGCGGGTTCGGATCCTATGTAGGGATGGCCTGGCCAGTGTGCTCACTGGCTGAGCGCGGTACGGCCGGTCTCAAAAAGGACAAAAAATAATAATAATAATAATAATAATAATTTCACTTATAGCCATAATTAAAACATCCAAGTGCTTTATTATCACTGCTAAGCATGGCTTCATTTTTTATAAAATCTGAGGTGGTATTATTTAGCTTGATAAATTATGAAATTAATTTCTCCACTTCCTGTGAGTCCTCCCCCTCCTCTTTTATATTGAGTTTTGATTAGCGGATTGTCATTGTAAGTAAAAACAAATCAAACAGCATGAAAAACAAAGGCTGCATCTTTGGTGGAGTATAATCCTTTGTAGGAACTTCCAAAATCATGGTAATAAGATTGAATTTGCCCTGTGACAAGTTGTCTCTTTCAACCCACAGCACTTCGCCGTAGTCTGTTCCATGACAGGATAGAAACAGTTGATGAAATTGGTTATAATACATGGAACAGAAGGTAAAATTTTTGAAATTTGTAAGCATTCTAAAATTGTTAATGAATTTTAATGAATTTGGAGCCTAAGTATTGAATACAGAAACATGAGTTTTATCATGTGAAATCCTTGAGTTATAATCATTGGCAATATTTTTAACAGCTAACTAAGCATCTAATTCTCTAACAAAGGCAATTGTCGATAGCTATTTTCATTTCTACATATTGTCAGAATTTGGGGAAACCTGGCAAAAAACATGACCAATAAGGGACACCTTTCTTACTAAAGGTACTGCATTTCTCTTGGTATCCAAATCGCCACTTTGATAAGGAATCAAAAGGACCACCTGCCACTGTTTAACATGATTCTTTTTTTTTTTCTTTTTTTTTTCGTGTCCGGCAACGGATCGCAACCCTCAGTGTCATGCCCATACCGGACCGGGACCGGCAACGGGATCGCAACCCTCAGTGCTGCGCCCGCACCTTCCTCAGCCAGTGAGCGGGAACAGGTCTGAATGTGGGATCTGAACCCTCGGCGGGAGCGCCGCCACACTCCCAAGCGGCGCACTGTAGCAGTGCGCCATAGGGCCGGCCCCTAACATGATTCTTTTAAATATTGGAAGGAAAAACCAAGGTTTCTAGATGCCATAATGCTAAAACAAATATTTTCATGTTGCAACAGCACCAGTAGTTTGCCATCCTGTTTCTTTCCAATGCAGACTGAAATAAGACACCTTCCAGGGAAGTATAGAACCATGTAAGAAGGAGAAAACCAAGTATAATCCTCAAAAGTGAAAGTCAGGGATGCTAACACTTCACCTGTGGCCTTTCTCTTAGTGTAGGCTTGGTCCTCTTTTTCTCCATGATATTTATTTAACAGTTCGATTGAGATATAATTCACATTCCATAAAACTCACCCATTTAAAGTGTACAATGGTATTTGATATGACATTATTGAGTTTTTATTAATTTGGTAAAATATGTATAGCAGGGGGCCGGCCCGGTGGCGCACTGCTACAGTGCACCACTTGGGAGCGCACGGCGCTCCCGCCGAGGGTTCAGATCCCACATACAGACCGGTTTCCGCTCACTGGCTGAGCGAGGTGCAGGCGCAGCACCGAGGGTTGCGATCCCGTTGCCGGTCCCGGTCCGGTACGGGCGTGACACTGAGGGTTGCGATCCATTGCCGGACACGAAAAAAGACAAAAAGGAAAAAAATATATATATGTATAGCATAATATTTACCACTTTAAGCATTCTTAAATGTACAGCTCAGTGGCATTAACTACATTCACAATGTCATACAATTATCACCTCTATTTTCAAAACTTTTCATCACTCCCAGAAGAAACTCTGTATTCCCCATCTCCATCATTTTCTTTCCTCTGTCCAGAGACACCTAACATTTCCTTGGCAATGTCTCTGTTTCTGTACTTTTGTGATTTCCTTTTTGTATTTTTTTTCCTTTCTGTTGTATGTTTTAAGTTTTTTTTCAACTTTTGTATTTTAGAATGTTAAAAATAAAATAGGATTTTTTTTCTAATTTGGGTGCAATTACAGAGGGGTATGCAGTTGGGGTACTGATGGCAATGGAAAAGTGGAATTCCTACTAACAAGACAGGAGGTCCCAGGCAAGTGAAAATCCTGGTAAGCAAAACATAGAAAGCATTTCATGAGGCACTTTAGCTTTTTGTTGGTTTTCAATCTCTTGAGGTATTTTACATTTTTTATGTCTACCAAATTAGATCAGAGATGTTTAAATACATAATGGAGGTATGACTGGGAAAATAAATTGCCATTCAGGATTGTAATTACCTTGTGTTTACCAGTACTTAAGATCCTCCCTGAGTTTAGCCTTAAGGCCTCTGGGTAGGTCTGTTTGTGGGTAATTCTCAGTCAGATAAATAAGAGGTGTTGACTTTCTCAAAGCAGTTAGACACCAATGGATCTCCTCTAGATGGCCTGACCCTGGTAGAAACAAAGAAAGCACCAAGGCCATTCCTTTGTTCCATATGGCCTTTTAATTGTGAATGGCATGCACCCAGTCTCCCCAATGCTACTCTAGCAGGATGCAAGTCAAAGGACCACACAGGCCATGAGTAGTGGCGATTAAATGACTTGATTTAGTAGCCAATGACTGAGGCTAGGGAACGTCCATTATCTTGAATCTCTTCTAGTCTTTTTGGCTGAGTAGTGAAATAAAGTACAACCCAGATGACTGATATTGATAAAATTTAGCTGGTACATTTGATTTTATTCTTATTCAACTCCTCCCACCTACCCAAATTTTTACCCCTACCCAAATTTTTACCCCATAAAAAGAATTGGAACACTGTAGGAGAAAAACAAACTCACCTTTACAAAAATTTAGAAACCCCCAGATGCTTTATTAAACTACAGCACATACTAGCTAACACATACAATGAATACATGTACAATATTCCCAAAGAAAAAATATTATTTTCATTGTGGTCTTTAACTATTCAAATTACCTTGACAAGTTAAGCAACTACCTTAACTAGGAATTTACTTCTCTGAAAATGAAAGGGTTTAAAAAAGAATATATTTAAAATAACCCAGATGTTCACTGAAGTTTCAGTATCATTGATTTATGGTTAACAAACATCTTTCACTAAAGCAAATTACATGGCTCAGGAGAAAAAACAAATGGAGACTAACCCTGTTTCTTATTACCTATGACTGCAGGATGCAGTTATCAAATACTATTGCCATGGTCCTTGGCAGTACTATGGTGTGACTCCTTCAGTTTTCAGCCTGGCCCCTGCTGTGAAATCAGCATCTGGGTCTAGCTATGAGCTCCCAGGTCGGAACCTAAGGTCCTAAAAATGACTCACTTCAAGAAAATTTTTAGCACTTTCTGTACATGAAATAGTATTTTGGTCCTGTGAAAAACATAAATAGTCACTGTTTTCTAACAGATAAAATAATTCAAATTTCAGCAGGATCAAACAATACTTTCTGCCTATAAGCCTGTAGGAGTTTATGAGCAAAATCACAAATTTGACCTTTTTTTTAAATGTAGAAATGTACTGCTAGCATGTTTGTTACACTAATGATGGAAAGAGACAATGCAAATCATTTCATCATCACTTACTTTGAGTTTGGAGTATGATGTTATTTTTTTCAAACGTAAGGGTGCATGTGTGTGTGTTCATATGTGTATGAGAGAGGGGGAGAGATTGAAAAAAGTTCTGAGAATTCAGAGAAAGAAAAACAAGGAAAATCATGATAATAATTTCCATTATAGTTTACAATGCATGATTAAACAATATGGAGAGAAACTGATCCATGAAGTGTATGAAGCTGTCCATCATCCTGCCCCATACTGTATATCCTTACTCTGTGCATCCATCAAAATCATTTTGAAGACTTGCACATTACAGGAGGGAAGTGGTAGTTATTTAATGAAACACTTTAAAAAGTTGGTAAGAACACTAACACAAATTAGAAAGGTGTTAAAGAACTATCAGGGCGCTATAGTTCCTTTTCTGAATGTCCTATCAAATAACACACAAGGATAGTAAATGGGAGGTTTCCCTCTTTAAAAAAATCATCTTTATCCTCAAGGTTCATGTGTGCTGTCACATATTGCAGAATTTCCTTCTTTTTTTAAGGCTGAATGGTATTCATTGTATTTATTCCTCTGTCAATGGACACTGTTTTAGTCCGTTTGTGTTACTATAACTGAATACCTGAGACTGGGTAATTTATAAAGAACAGAGGTTTATTTGGCTTATGATTCTGGGACAGCTGCATCTGGTGTGGGTCTTAGGCTGCTTCTACTCATGGCAGAAAGCAGGAGGCAGCTGGTGGGTACAAGCAGATCACATGGCAAAAGGAAGCAAGAGAGAGAGAGAGAGGAGGTGCCAGGGTCTTCTAAACAACCAGCTCTCATGGGAACTAATAGAGCAAGAACTCACCTACTACCCCTCCTCCCCCAGGGAGAGCATTAATCCATTCATGAGGGATCTGCCCCCATGACTCAAACAGCTTCCAACACTGTCCCACTGGGGATCAGATTTCCTCATGAGTTTTGGGGGGACAACACATCCAAACTCTATCAGACACTCAGGTTGTTTCCACATCTTGGCTATTGTGAATAATGCTGCAATGAACATAGGAGTGTTATCTCTTCAAGATCCTGATTTCAATTATTTTGGGTAAATATCCAGAAGTGGAATTGCTGGATTATAGGGTAGTTCTATTTTTAATGTTTTGAGGAACCGCCATCCTGTTTTCCACAGCGGCCGCACCATTATGCATTCCATCAATAGTGTGCATGGGTTTCAGTCTTCTGTTGTCTTTGATGTCTTCTGTTTTGTCTCATTTTGTTTATAATAGCCATCCTGACAGGTGTGAGGTTTTAGCTTATTGTGGTTTTGATTTGCATTTCCCTGGTGACAGGTGACACTGAGCATTTTTTCATGTACCTGTTGGCCATTCATATGTCTTCTGTGGAGAAATGTCTACTCAAGTCCTTAGCCCATTTTTTAATTGAGTTGTTAGATTTTTTTACTATTGAGTTGTAGGACTTACTTATATATTTTGGAGATTAACCCTTTATCAGATATATGGTTTGCAGATATTTTCTCCTATTCCATAGGTTGCCTTTTCACTCTGTTGGTAAGTGAAATAAGCTCATCACAGACAGATAAATATTACATGACTCCACTTATATGAGGTATTTAAAGTAGTCAAATTCATCGAATCAAAGAGTGGGATTCCAGGTGGTTGCCAGGAGATGGAAGAGGGCGAAATAGGGAGTTAATAATTAGTGGGTATAAAGTTTTATTATGACTTGATCACTGTGTATTATACACAAATACTGATAGTCAACTCTGTACCCTGCAAATACTTATAATTGATTATTTTTCAATAAATTAAAAATTTCATTAGCAAGGTGAATAAGTTCTAGAGATGTTATACAACACATATAGTCAATAATAATCTATTGTACACTTAAAATTTTAAGAGGGTAGATCTCATGTTAAGTGTTCTTACCATAATAAAATAAATTTTTTTTAAAAAATTGCTAACAAGACAGCTTGATCACTATTCATCACTGCAAGTGCTGGCATTACATGGAGAAGGATGTTCAAAAAAAATTTTTTAATCTTTTCCAATTTTTTTCTGGAGTCCCTAGTAACCCCTAATGACATCTGCAGAAAACCAATTAAGAAACCTGCACTAGGCTGTAAGATTCTTAAGAGTTGGAACTGTGCCTTATTTGGTTTGGTATTCTAAGCACCTACCACAATGCTTGGAACAAAACTGATGCCCAATAAATATTTCTGAACTGAAAAAAAAAAAAATCATCTTTATCCTACTAGTTAAATTAGAGCATCATTTTTCTTGATCTTTTATAAATTTACTTACAGAAGTTTTGCTTTAAAAAATCTAAATGAAGAGCAATTACTGAACAAATCAGATGTCATATCAACTTCATGTTACTGAACAGCTTTCATTTTCAAAGCTATAATTTGATGGATTATATCTACAATTCACTCTGCTTCCTAGTTATCTAACAAGTCTTGAAAACCACTAAAGACCTATGAAAAACTTGTTATTTCCACTTTGGCAGTAGTCTGTATAACAAGTTTCAAACTAGAATAGTTTCTTAAGGATTACTGTGGTTAGTGGTGGGCAACCAGAGTAAATAGGCAACAATTGGTGATATTTCCTCTTCATATCTCATTACAGTTCCATGACCTGTTAGTCATAAGGGCTTTCTGTGGAAAATTACATATGCATGACTATTTTGTAACCAAATGGTTATAATCTAAAATCCAGTTCCAATTGGAAGTAAAAGAATTTTGTGTTTATCATTTCATGGTTGATTCAGTATGCCTGTGCTAAATACATTTGAAATAACAGTCTGTACTATAACACTCAACCCTAGATAACATGTAATTTCTAATCAGAGTGAACCAAAGAAATAAGACTAAGTGTAATCAATGGTAAAAAAAAAAAAAGCAATGTTTATCAGATTGCTAGTGTCAGAGGTTCAGAAGAACACACTATCATCTTCATAATTGAACAACATCTCTATTCCATACTATTAAGAACTAATTATTTTTTTTTTTTTGTCTTTTTCCGTGTCCGGCAACGGATCGCAACCCTCAGTGTTGTCCCCGTACCGGACCGGGACCAGCAACGGGATCGCAACCCTCGGTGTTGCCCCCGCGCCTCGCTCAGCCAGTGAGCGGGAACTGGTCTGTACATGGGATCCGAACCCTCGGCGGGAGCGCCGCCGCACTTTCCAAGCGGCGCACTAGCGCAGTGCGCCACCGGGCCGGCCCCTAAGAACTAATTATTGATGAGTCAAGACCTTCCCATATTTAGGCACACTGTGATTTCAGTAGTCATTGCTTCTTGCCAGTCACCAAGCTAACAACAGAACTGTGTGAAGTAGACCTTCTTTCTGGCAAAGGACAAAAACAAAAATGTCGAAAACCAACTGATTTTTAAAAGAAATGTTTTTTTTTTTCCTTTTTGTCTTTTTTACTGACCGGTAACAGGATCGCAACCCTCAGTGTCGCGCCCGTACCGGGGACTGGCAACGGGATCGCAACCTTCGGTGTTGTGCCCACACCACGCTCAGCCAGTAAGCGGGAACCGGTCTCCACATGGGATCCGAACCCTCAGCGGGAGCGCCGCAATGCTCCCAAGCGGCGCACTCTCCAGTGCGCCACCGGGCTGGCCCATAAAAGAAATGTTTTAAAGTCAGCAAAACAAAAATTTTTTTGATAATATACTCAAAATCTCAATTTGCCAACGTAGAGTCTATAGCAAACACAGCAGAATTGACAAATTGGAAGGATGAACGAAAAGATGAACAGATTTTATGTGAACTTATCTTTGGTCTAGGTATTCAAAAACTTTATGAACAAGAAGAGTATAGGCGATTTTTAAACAAAGAAAAAGGGGCCGGCCCGGCACTCCCGCTGAGGGTTCGGATCCCACATACAGACCGGTTCCTGCTCACTGGCTGAGCGAGGTGTGGGAGCAACACCGAGGGTTGCGATCCCGTTGCCGGTCCCGGTCCGGTACGGGCGCGACACTGAGGGTTGAGATCCATTGCCGGACATGAAAAAAGACAAAAAGGAAAAAAAAAAAAAAAAAGAAAAAGTATTTTTTTTTTAATTCAGTAAAAGTGCCCTGGAGCCTGCTCATATAGTAAAGGAAGTTTTGAATTATCTTTTCTCTTCTTATTTATCCTCTCCCCTTTTCCTCATACAGACATACTTGTTTTATATAAGAAAGAATTTATGAAAAATTATATTAAAATTATATTTTTAAATAAAGTATATTTTTCACTATGTGAAGAAGCCTGATTATTGTTTTAAAAATTAGTTTAATGATCTAATTGGCTTTTATCTAATTGGCAATTCATGAATCGGACAACATTCCATCTACAAAATAGAGGGCGCTCCATTGGACATGGCAGAATAGTTGATTTTTGTGAGGTAGGTAGAGCAGGAAATGTGATGGTTGACCCTCCTGACTCCATTTAGATATAAGAGCCATTTTATGTACTGCCAGCATAACTCGTTTGACTTGGCTTTTGTAAACTGTTTGGGTTTTTTTTTAAATGAAATAGACAATCCTGAGCATTTTTCTGATTGTTAAACCTGTCCCCTTGTGCTTGAGGAATTGTTTTAGGAATTTTATGCTTGACAGTCTCAACCACGAACTCTGGTTTCTGTAACCTAGCTTGCCTGCTGCACCCATGTGCTAATGAAAGATAACAGCAGTTTTATGTCAACCTAAGGGCCAGATGCAAATTTGGTGCCAGAACTGACCAATGAGCTATGTCACATAACCAACCAATCTGAATTAACAAACTTGCATCCCTCATTTGCATAAGAGGACCTGAATGAGAACTTGGTTGGTTTGGGGCGGGAAGTTTTGGCTATATAAGGCTGCTCTTTTTCTTCATTGTGGGAAATACTAGCCTAATGCTGGTGCTCTCCTTGCTTGCAAGCAATAAAGAGCTGTAACACCAAAGAACTGTCAACTATTAAAAGAGCTATAAAACCAATGTTGGTCTTGGATTCCACTGTGCCAGCGCCCCACTACAGAACAAGGAAACAGCATAATAAAAAAAAGCAAATTGGTTAACATCAGATTACTTTCCTTGTATGGGTTAAAAGCAGAGGGGATTTTCTTCTCATGCTGGTTCAGATTGAGTGGGCTCTTTTTGATTGGTTGCTGTGGAACTTCTGGTTTTTGGAAAAACTGGCTTGTGTGGGAATTTTCCTTTTTTAAAAAATTTCAGTTTGATTATGTGGCACTTAACATAAGTGACTCCTTTTTGGTTTGATCTGTTGGGGGCCTAGTACAGAAGGTCAGTCCAAAACAGTGGTCTCCCATAAGTTTTATTTAAAACATTATAAATAAGGGTTTTAATAAAAAATTAATTTATATTAAGACAAAGGCATCTGTCTGCTCATCAGAGGGAAAATAAGAAAAAGAAATATAATAAAATTAAAATGGGTAATGTTTAGCCAGTTCTCCCCAGTTGCCTAAATCACCACCTGATAACGACTTAGCTGCTGGAGATAATATGTAAAGTCAGGTGCCAAGGCAGGGATTAGTGCTAGACTGAGGTGGAAGGGGCAAGCGAAGCCAAGAAAAAAATGTTTTTCTTTCTGTTTTTATCTTATCACCCAGGGTTTATTTAAGACTGATAGCAGTTCTAAAATGTTTTAGTTACTCTTTAACCCAGGGATGTTGACACTGAGATTGGATTAGCCACTGGATTATAGGCATTATTAGAGTATTCAGTCACACTAAAATATTCATTGTCCTCTGTCCCCAGAGAACATGTTGAGTTTGCATATCCACCACACAGAAGGAGAATCTCTCTCCTTCCTGCTCCAGCCCCACCCCCATGCCAGCACCGACCGGCGTTTGTGCATCAGGTACTTGGGGATATTAGCAAGTGGGAGATGTCCCATTTCTGAGTGCTGATCCTGGTCCAAACATTACTAAAGAACCAAAACGATTGGCGTATTCTTCTCACCTCACAAAGGTAATTTTTATATACATCCCCTCCGCTTTTTCTTTTTAATTTTAACATTTTAACATTTATTTGTATATATTTGTGGAGTACTGTGTGTGGTTTCAGCACAATGACTCACTTAAGGTAGACAGCATAGTTTTAAACCCGTTAGTCCACCACTTCACCTGCCCACACTCCTCCCCTCCTGGCCTCTGGTAACCATTATTCTACTCTCTACTTCTATGAGAACCACTTTTTTTTTTTTTTTTAAAGATTTCATGTATGAGTGAGATCATGCGGTATTTGTCTTTCTGTGCTTGGTTTACTTCACTTAATGGTTTCCAGTTCCATCCATGTTGCTGCAAATAGTCAGATTTCATTTTGGGTGTTTCCTGTTTTTGTTTCTGTTTTTTTTTTTTTTTTTTTTTTTTTTGAATAGTATCTCATTGTGTATACATATTGCAGTTTTTTAATCCTTTTGTCCATTGATAAGCATTTAGGTTGATTTCATTGCTTGGCTATTGTGAATAGTGTTGCAATAAGCATGGGAGTGCAGGTGTTTCTTCATATATTGATTTCATTTCCTTTGGGTATATACCCAGTAGTGGGATTGCTCAGTCCTTTGAAATTCAGACTGTCTGCTGATAGCTAGGAAATCTTATAAAGGAAATTACTATCCTGGATATGAAACAAAAGAACTTATACAAATAAATATGACTAATTCTGGACTCTACAACTAAAGAAAATGTTTAGAACATGTAGTGGATGTTCTTAATTGGTCTAAAATTAAGAGCAAATAAAAGGAATAAATCCTATTCAAGTTGAGAAATTATTTTTGGAAGTGCTACAGGTACAAGCAGTTATTAGAAAGAAAGGAAGAACTGAACAAACCTTAAAAACAAGAGCTAAATTGAACTTCCTTGGCAATACAAATATTTAAGTCAAGGACACAAGCTTTATAAAATACTTGACAAATTTGGAATGCAAACTAGCTATTAAGAGATTGGAAATTTGTAGTACAACTCTAGATTAATGTCTGCCTAGTTTACTGAGAGGTTATTTTCCTAAGAGACAGAATTGTTCACTAAATGATTACTCTGGAAAGCTTCCTTTGAAAGTACCCAACATTTTTCTAAACCTGCATTAAATTTAGGATGCCATGATTCCATGTAAGCAAACTCAGATACTGCTTCATTGCTACAAGGAGAGAACCTATATTTTCTATTAACAAAATGCATTCTACTATAATTTTTTCTTGGTTTCTGGGTACTATGTTTGTGATTATTGGTCCTATCTTATCCAACCTATAGAAGTCTGTAGATAAAGTTCAGTAAGTTTTTTATTTTGCTCAGCTGCTATCTGTAGAATACAAGGTCATCCATTTGAAATTATGAGATTCCTTCATTTTGAAGCACTTAAACTATTTGACCACTTTTTTTCTCCTTGGAGAACACCCATACTTCACAGGATTTAGGCTGTAATAAATAAAACTGTGACTACAATTTAGAAACTCTCTAAAGGTGACAAGCCTTTTAACTTCAGTGATTTGTACTTCTCTTAGCAGCCATTCTTTCTCCTACGCTTTGTTGGTGAATACTTAGGCCTTCAGAGTGGACACATGTCAATTGGAAATACAATAAACTTTATGCATTTCATCATCTTGGTTCTGGGTGTCATGGTAAAATGTGGAGAATCCAAGGCTGTATGTATGACTGCTGGAATAAACAGTAAATGCTTTCTGCTTTAGGTCCAGACCATGTAATGTGAAGCAGAGAGAATTGCTCACACCCTGCCTGCTTCAAGGCAAAGTAGAAATTAAGCTCAACATGTCCTCACATACTTATGAGTGTCTTATATGAACATTCCTTATAAATTCTGAGATCTTCAGAGTGCCAAGGTTTCCAGTGAAATAGGAAACCATTAAAATGGGTTATCATTTATCATTTTCATTATGGGAAAACAGAGAGAACACTGATTCACCTCAGGCAACAACTGATCCTTCAAGGACTGTAAAGGAATCATAGACACCAGCCAAAACTACTAAATCCATTACCAAGTGAGGTAGACTTTTAAAAATATGGCTCTATGGTTAACCCTGATAGCAGTACATATACTCATGGCATGCAAAGAAATACACACAACAATTTAATGAGCCCTCCTTTTGGTGTTCTTGATGAGTTCTAGTTCACAGTTCTCCCTAATAACTCTAAAGCTTTATTTCAAAGAAGAGAATACTGTATTATGTGCTTTAAAGAAAAATGTAACAGTGGTAGGATAAGAAGATTACAAAGTATACATGTTTTTCCATGGTACCAATTTTTTGGAGAATACAATAAACATAGGAAGAACTTTCTTTTCAAGTCATTTGAAAGAGAATCTTTTTAGAGGTCCTTAAAAATATTAGCAATTTAAGTGAGATAACTTTTATAACACAACCCAACATTTATAGCTAATAAAAATGTGTATTAAAAAATTCTAAATATATGCACATGTATATATGAGGGTACTTTGTAAACTTCATGGAAAGATGGAATTAAAAGTTAATACAAATCTTTCCATAAACTTTTTGAAGACCTGTTGCATTTATATATAAATGTATAGTATAAATATAAAACTGCTTTTACATAATATATGAAATATACATTTATATACTTACATATTATATTTATAATGTAACTATATATTTACACACATATCTTCACATGCACACAAATACACACACACATATATATAACAAGTTGTTAATGGTGAGATTACAGAGAATTTCAATTCTTCTTTGTATTTTTCATGTTTTCTACAAAGAATATGTGTTATCTTTGAAATCAGAAAATATATAGGGGCTTCCAGTCAAGACGGAGGAGTAGACGGATCCTAGCATTACTCTTTCCCACAAATCAACCAAATTGCAACTATTAAAAAGCAACAACAGGAGGTCCAAGAGCCACACCAGAACAGGCAGGAGCCCACACACCCTGAGTCAGCAATGAGAGAACAGGCAGGATCTGTGGGATCTCCAGCCCAGGTCAGTCCCTGCCATCTAGACAGGCCCAAGAGCCACCAGGCCCACACGCACTGAGTCAGCCATGCCAGAACAGGCAGGCACCATGGGACCCACAGCCCAGACTGGTCCCTACTGCCCAGAATTGGTAATCCCTTAGGATCCAGCCCAGACATCAGGTTGGAATGAGTGGACCATGATACCCACTGCTGCAATGACTAAACACCAAAGGAAAGATACCAGATATATAAAAAATCATAAAAGTACATCACCACCAAAGGAAAATAACTCTCAAGCTCTGGATCCTATAGAACAAGAAGACCTTGAAATGACTGAAAAGGAATTTCAAGCAACAATTCTAAGGAAACTAAATGAGATACAAGAAAACTCAAACAGCACAATGAAATAAGAAAAAATATACAAGAAATGTGCAAAGAAATCAATGCCCTGACCTGAAAAAGAATGTAGCAGAGCATGTAGAGCTGAAGTATTCATTCAATGAAAAAAAAAAAAAAAAAATCACATCAGAGAATCTAACCAGCAGGCTAGAACAAGCAGAAGAGAGAATTTCTGACCTTGAAGACAGGCCATTTCAATTAACACAGGCGGACCAGAAAAAAGAATTTAAAAAATTGAAGAAAATCTAAGAGAGATAACAGAAAACCTTAAGTACTCAAATATCCAAATCATGGGTATTTCAGAAGGGGAGGAAAAAGGAAATGGCATTGAAAACATATTCAATGAAATAATAGTAGAAAACTTCCCAGGTATAGGGAAAGTCATATTCAGGAGGCCCAAAGATCCCCAAAAATATTCAACCCAAAAAGGTCCTCTCCAAGACATGTTATAGTCAAACTCACAAAACTCAAAGACAAAGAAGAATCTTAAAAGTTGCAAGAGAGAAGCAGCAAGTCACCTGTAAGAGAGCCGCAATCAGACTAACATCAGACTTTCCATCAGAAACCCTAAAAGCCAGAAAAGAATGGGACAAAGATTGCCAGCCAAGAATACTTTACCCAGCAAGGCTATCCTTCTGAAATGAAGGACAAATAGTATATTTCTCAGACAAACAAAAACTGTGGAAGTTCACTATCACATGACCAGCCCTGCAAAAAATTCTCAAGGGAGTACAGGGTTTGATACCTGGAAAACAACCATCGCTGCCAAGAATACTCAAGAAAGAACAAAATCTACCAGTAAAACAAAAATGCTAACAATAAAGAGAAAAAATAGTTTATCTACCACCCCAAGAAATCACCAAACACAGAAGATAAAAAGAAAATCAGAAAGAAAGAAACAAAAGATACTTAAGACATCTAAACCAAAATCATTAAGATGCTAGGAGTAAATCAACACCTTTCAATAATAACTCTAAATGTAAGAGGATTAAATTCCCCACTCAAAAGACACAGACGGACTGGATTAAAAAGAGGGACCCAACAATACGTGGCCTTCAAGAGATTCACTTCACCTGTAAAGGCACACATAGATGAAGAGTGAAAGGATGGAAAAAGATATACCATGCAAAGAGAAATGAAAAACGAGCTGGAGTAGCTATTCTTATATCAGATAAAATAGACTTTAAGACAAAAACCATAAAAGGAGATATAGAAGGCCACTATGTAATGAAAAAAGGATCTATCCCTCAAGAAGATGTAACAATCATAAATATATACAAACCCAACTTTAGAGTAGCCAGATTTATAAAGCAAACACTATTAGATCTAAAGAATGAGATAGACACTAACACCATAATAGCAGGGGACCTGAACACCCCACTCCCAACATTGGACAGATCATCTAGGCAAAAAATCAGTAGAGAAACACAAGATCTAAACAACACTTTAGATAAATTGGACTTGGCATATATCTATAGAACATTCCATCCAACAACCTCAGAATATTCATTCTTCTCATCAGCACATGGATCATTCTCCAGGACAGACAACACTTTAGGTCACAAAGCAAGTCTCAACAAATTCAAAAAAATTGGAATTATTCCACATATTTTGTCAGATCACAAAGGATTAAAATTAGAAATCAATAACAAACAAAACTCTGGAAACTATACAAACACAGGGAAATTAAACAACATTCTACTTAATGACATATGGGTCCAAGAAGAAATTAAACAGGAAATCAAAAAATTCCTTGAAACTAATGAAAATAATGACACATCGCAACAAAACCTGTGGGATATTGCAAAAGCTGTACTAAGGGGGGAAATTTATCTCACTAAATGCTTACTTCAGAAGAATGGAAAGATGGCAAATCAACAACCTAATACTTTACCTTAAAGAACTAGAAATTCAAGAACAATCCAAACCCAAAGTTAGTAGTTGGAAAGAAATAATTAAGATCAGAACAGAACTAAATGAAACAGAAGCCAGTAAACTGATACAAAAGATCAATGAAACAAAAAGTTGGTTTTTTGAAAAGATTAATAAAATTGACAAACCATTAGCAAGGCTAACTAAGAAGAGAGAAAAGACCCAAATAACAAAAATCAGAAATGAGAAAGGTGATATTACAACTGATACCTTAGAAATACAAGGAATCATTAGAGACTACTATAGACAACTATATGCCAACAAATTTGAAAATTTTTAGGAAGTGGATAAATTTCTGGACATACAAACTACCAAAACTGAGCCAAGAAGATATAGAAAATCTGAACAGACCAATAACAATAAAAGAGATTGAAGCTATTATCAGAAGGCTCCAACAAAGAAAACTCCAGGACTGGAAGGATTCACTGCAGAGTTCTACCAAAACTTCAAAGAGGAACTGATACCAATTCTCTACAAACTATTCCAAAAGATTGAAATACAGGCCATTCTCCCAAACTTGTCGTATGAGTCAAACATCACCCTGATACCAAAACCAGACAAAGATACATCAAAAATAGAAAACTAGAGGCCAATATCCCTGATGAATATAGATGCAAAAATCCTCAATAAAATACTAACTTACAGAATACAGCAACATATACACAAAATTATACACCATGATCAAGTGGGATTCATCCCAGGGATGCAAGGTTGGTTCAACAACAAATCAATAAATGTGATACACCACATCAATAAAAGCAAAGACAAAAACCAGATGATCATCTCTATAGATGATGAAAAAGCATTTGACAAAATTCAACATTCATTCATGATAAAGATTCTCTACAAGTTAGGTATAGTGGAAAGTATCTTAACACAATTAAAGCCACATATGAGAAGCCCACTGCCAATATCATCTGGAATGGAACAGGAATGAGACAAAGATGCCCACTCTCACCACTCCTATTCAATGGTGTTAGAAGTACAAGCCAGAGCAATCAGAGAAGAAATGGAAATAAAGGGCATCCTGATTGGAAACGATGAAGTCAAACTGTCCCTGTTGGTGGATGGTATGATCCTATATATTAAACAGCCTAAAGTCTCTACAAAAACCTGTTAGACTTGATAAGTGATTTCAGCAAAGTTGCAGGATACAAAATGAACACAGAAAAATCAGTAGTATTTCTGTACTCCACCAGTGAACATGCAGAAAAAGAAATCAAAAAAGCTAGCCCAATTACAATAGCCACCAAAAAAATAAAATACTTACAAAAAAGTTAACCAAGGATGTGAAAAATTTCTATGAAGAGAACTACAAACCACTGTTGAGAGAAATTAAAGAAGACACAAGAAGATGGAAACATATCCCATGGTCTTGGATCAGAAGAATCAACATTGTGAAAATGTCCATATTACCCAAAATGATCTACAGATTCAATGCAATCCCCATCAAAATTCCAATGACATTTTTCTCAGAAATGGAAAAAACTATCCAGACATTTATATGGAATAACAAAAGACTATGCATAGCCAAAGCAATCCTGAGCAAGAAAATAAAGCTGGAGGCATAACACTACCTGACTTTAAACTATATTACAAAGCTATAAAAACCAAAAGAGTATGGTACTGGCATAAAAACAGATGCATGGATCAGTGGAATAAAATAGAGAACCCAGAAATCAACCCATACACCTATAGCCATCTGATCTTTGACAAAGGCACCAAGTCTACATATTGAGGAAGAGACTGCCTCTTCAGCAAATGGTGCTGGGAAAACTGGATATTCATATGTGGGAGAATGAAACTAGGCCCATACCTCTCACCATATACCAAAATCAACACAAAATGGATTAAAAAATTAAAGATACATCCTGAAATAATAAAACTCCTTAAAGAAAACATAAGGGAAACACTCCAGGAAGTACGATTGGGCACAGACTTCATGAATATGACCCCCAAAGCACAGGCAACTAAAGGAAAAATTTAAAAATGGGATTATATTAAAGTAAAAAGTTTCTGCACAGCCAAATTAACCATCAACAGAGTGAAAAGACAACCAACAGAATGGGAAAAAATATTTGCAAAATATACATCTGACAAAGGATTAATATCCAGAATATACAAGGAACTCAAACAACTTTACAACAAAAAATCAAATAACCCAATTCAAAAATGGGCAAAGGAGCTGAACAGACATTTCTCAAAGGAAGATATATGAATGACCAACAGACACATGAAAAGGTGCTCAACATCACTCAATATCTGGGAAATGCAAATCAAAACCACACTGAGATACCATCTCACTCCAGTTAGGATGGCTCATATCCAAAAGACTGAGTGAGGTTGCAGAGAAAAAGGAACTCTCTTACACTGTTGGTGGAACTGCAAAATGGTGCAGCCTTTATGGAAAATGGTATGGAGGTTCCTCAAACAATTACAGATAGATCTACCATATGACCCAGCTATCCCACTGCTGAGAATATACCCAGAGGAATGGAAATCATCATGCTGAAGGGATAACTATATTCCTATATTTATTGCAGCACTATTTACAATAGCCAAGAGTTGGAACCAGTCCAAACATCCATCATCAGATGAGTGGATAAGGAAACTGGTACATCTACACAGTGGAATTCTACTCTGCTATAAAGAAGAATGAAATACTACCATTCACAACAACATGGATGGATTTAAAGAAAACTATATTAAGTGAAAAAAGTCAGGCAAAGAAAGAGAAATACCACTTGTTTTCACTTATTTGTGGGAGCTAAAAATAAGTAAATAAATAAATAAATATACTAACAAATAAAGGGTTAGCGGGGAAGAAGATGCAACAATCATAACAATTCGTTGAATTGTTAAGACAAATGAACAGACATGATGTAGTAGGGGAGAGGGGAGAGGAAGTGGGGAAAGAGGAAAGGGTAAAAGGACAAGAAAATCAACTACAATGTACATTGAGAAGTTAAAATAAAATTAAAAAGAAAAGAAAAAATATGCAGTTTGTCAGAAATTATTTAAGTCCTGGGCTTAGCACCAATGGTGTTTAAGGCATCTATTCTTTCTGCTCAGTCAACCTCTAGTGAAACAATTATAGATGGTGAGATTTTTAGAGTCTGAGGACTGCAGCTCCCTGTTCCTGGTAGAAATGACATACGTGATATCTGCTTTGTAGATGATATTAGGTGACCACAATGATTGGTACACCATGAGCATCGGGACGACTGGAGTCTGGGGGACCCCTATTCATAAACTCTTAAGACTTCTCAGTCTAAGGAAATCTAATTTGGGCATGGAAAAGGAAGGGGGAAAAGAAAGGGGAAGTCCCAAGTCAAAGGAAATGTCTGTCACCAATAGTTTGTAGAAGGAACAAAGAAGTGCTTTTATCCAAATCTATGGGTGTCACAATGTTATCATATCTAAAAGATAATGACATGTATTTGATGGTCACAAAGGAATCATTCATCGAGAAGTGAACATTCAGGGTATGATTTTACACTTTCAGATTTAGTCCATGTTTCAGAAAAAAACTATGCTTATTTCAAAGAAGACTTGAGCTTTAAATTTTTACCTTTCAAATGTTCTGTAATTTCAAACAACTGTTCTAAATGGGATCATTCAATTTTTCTTTTGTTGAATAGAGACTGACTGCTAAGTTACCATGTGTAAGTACTAAGAGGCAAAGGGAAAAACCAGTCCTCTCCTGCCACTTTCTCTGGGCTCCCAGGCCCAGCATGCCCCATATTTAATTGCATACAATCCAGACGTTCTCACCATACAGTGCCTGTCCGCACAACATTCCTCCACCCAGCAAGCTCAAGGCTTTAAGCTTCTCCTTTTTCTCCCCATAGTATTTTGAAATACATGTAGCAAACTTCAACATTTTTAAAAGGTCTTTAAATACATACATATATATTCAAGAACTTGGTATTTGATATCTGATGTTCCCTATTTCATATTTTTCAATAATCTTCATTTATTGTGCCTCATTTACACTTGTATAAAATAGATGCTGGCATATTCTTTTATTAGTAGTTGTCGAAAATAAGTCAATCTACTTTTACAAAATCCAGGGACATTTAAAGGCATCCTGCTCAGTTCTAAAATTAGGTTAGTACATCCACAAAATGTTTCCTATCTCATGAGGCTCCCCCATGTCCAATGCCATTTGTTTTCTCCTACCACTCCCCATACCCTCTCCCTAAGTAATACTTTCTTGCTTCTGTATTCCTTTATTCTCTTACTATGACAATGCCAAAGACAACAGCAGAACGAAAGAAATACTATATTAATCAGGGCAATTAATAATACTTACTGCAATAAACAAAACCCAACTTCCAATGGCTTGACAATATCAGGTTATTTCTTGCTTATGCAAAGTCCAATATCCCTCTTCTCCAAGCAATGATGGGAACCCCAGCTGCTTCCATTCTGTGGTGACACCATCCTTTAGGCCCTCAGAGTCCTTCATTTCCAGCAGGGTGGACTGGGAAAAAGAGAGAGAATGGAAGCTTTCGTAGAATATGTTGTGATCAGAACTGTCAGTTCCTTGGCCAGCTCTCAGTCACGTGGCCCGATGTAGATGCTAGAGAAGCTTGGGAAGGAGCTGATGTAAGTGAACACCAACAGTCTCTACCATACAGAGGGCCTCTCTCTGTTCTGTCCACATCATCTCAGGTGAACAACCTTTAACCAGCATGTGTTTGCATGCACACATTCCTCTCACCATCCCAGCCGTCCTGACTTCCCTCACAGCATTATCATTTTAACCCATCCAAGCCTACTTTTCCCACAATCCCAGTATATTACACCCTGCTATCTCTCACCACTCGACCTCAAGTTCCAGGTAGGAATCAAATGCTTCCAAAGCTAATATCCTTGCCTCAGATTGTGTTAATCCCATCGGTCTTTGTAAGAAATAAAAATTGAGGGGGAAATAAGCCAAGAGACTCATCACCGGCTACCATAAAAGTCATTAATGCCAAACGTAAGAAACAATACAAAAGGTTGCAATGAAGAAAATTCTAGAGGAGATAGAAGCTGATATAAGAGCATATATTTTTTCTTAAAAGATTAAGACATAATTTTTGATACTCTGACATATGTTTAAAATCCTTCAAAATCCCTGAGATGAAATAGTAAGTCCTCATCACTGGGACAGAAAGCCTGTGTGTAGGTACTAGAATTATGAGAGAGGGGTGCTCCAGAGAACAAGCTGCAGGAGGAAACATCTTGCAGTTTGCAGACATGAAGTTAGTGATCCAAAACACGAGTTAAAATATTCTTAAAAATAATCTCTTACACTAGACATCACTAAAGCAGGTATTTTCCTTCCCCAGAAACAAAAGAAAAAATCCACAGAAAGACTTCGCTGCTTCTCCTGGAATTCAGAATCCTCCAAAACACTGCTAGGGGGCCGAGGGGGGGGGGGGGGGGGGGGATTGGGGGGTTTTTTTGTTTTTTTTTCCACCCAATTGGATAAAAAAAAAAAAAAAAACAACACAAAAAGGCCCCCCCCCCCCCGTGAGAAAAAAACCCCCCAACACAAGGGGGGGGGGGGGGGGATTGGGGGGTTTTTTTGTTTTTTTTTCCACCCAATTGGATAAAAAAAAAAAAAAAAACCCCCAAAAAAGCCTCCGCTGCTTCTCCGGAAATGAAGACCCCCCAAAACCGGGGGGGGGGGGGGGGGGATAGAGGGAGTATTGCTGGATTTCTTAGTCTTTGTATCCATCCAATTGATCATATATAGTAAAATAAAATGCTCCTATTTGACTTAATTGTAATGATAATAAGGATACATTATGTATGTAGAGCATGTTACAGTCTTTCAAACTTTTTTAGGTTTGTCTTCTTATGTCCTTTATCTATATCTCTTATGAGAATATGACAGTTCCTTTTTTTTATTACTCTATTGTTGCAATTAAAATTTTCTTTAATCAAAATTATTCTAGAGCTTTACATTGGGCCAAATTTTTCTGGCAAGATGGGGCAATATTGTGTGTAATAATAAAAAGTGAAGAAATAACTTAGGTAAGAATAAAAAAAATTCCCCTGGATTTTTTACTTCCAGAAAATCATTGATCATTTTTTTCCAAAGGATAAAAAAAATCTTGTGTGAGTAATAAGACAAATTTTCACACAAATAACCAATAACATGAGCTAGACAGATGTTGTTTATAAATTCTTTTACTTGTGCCATTTCTCTGGAAAGTTATTCAATTTAAGAAAAAGAAAATTATTTAAAGTGCAAAAGAATAGATGCTTTGCCATTGGGAACTTATTGTAATATGCAATAAACAAAGTTCAAGTCATTTTTAATGTCAATAGTCTAAACTGTAAAATCATGAATGGTGTCATAGTTGGATTCTGTTAGTTGCAGAAAGGAACCACTTATAACCAACTTCAGTAATAAGGGCCCATTGACATTTTATTATAAAATTACAGGGGTATCTCATGGAAGCTATGGATCTCTCTCCTCTCTCTGTCTCTCTGTCTCTCTCTCATCTAGATTTCTGTGCTTCCCAATTAATATGGAAGAAAATGGCTGACAGCATATACCACACACCCTCCATTTAAGAGCATACTCCAACGAAATCCCAATTCTACATTCCTGCAAATGGATCTCAGGTTTTTCTGGTTTGAATCAGATTTTCAACATCTAATCCAATCAACTTTGGGGCCGAGCCTGTGGCGCACTCGGGAGAGTGTGGCGCTGGGAGCGCAGCAGTGCTCCCGCCGCAGATTCGGATCCTATATAGGGATGACCTGTTTGCTCACAGCGCTCACTGGCTGAGCGTGGTGCGGCCGATCTCAAAAAAAAACAAACAAACAAACAAAAAAAAACTTTGACAGTGCTGGGTCATTTCATACAAATGGTGCTCAGAGGCCCACTGCTTGTACAGTTCAAAAAAACACATTATGTAGCAATAAAAATGTCAAGAATAACTTTAACATTAAAGCTAAAAAAAGTAAGCTTACACAATGATTAATCAACTACTTCAACTACAATTTTTTACTGATCTAACTGCCTGCTTATGTAGCATGTTACATGCAATCTCAATGAGCTTCTTAAAGATCCAGGTTAATGTGCTAGTTCCATCACTGGCTTCCACAGACATCTCACAACTGTGAGGAAGATTACCAAGGACGTAGCTTGATACTTGTAGAGTCTTCTCACCGTTTCTACCTATCCAAATCCTATCACTTCTTCAAGCTCTTGTAACTCTGATTTCTTCCTTTACATTACTCCTTACCAAGTCTACAGCACTCTTTGTGTGTTTGTGGTGGGGGGGGAGTGCGAATATATATCAGTATCATCCACCATCCTGTACTGCCACACAGGCTCTGAATTGCTAAGTTTCAGGGCACTCAGTTCACAAAGACCATGATGTGGATGTCATCCCTGGAGTTCTACTACACAGCAGTCTTGTTCATTCAGTAGAACTTTTAGATCCTTTCCTAGTTTATTTTTCGTGTGCGTGCAACCTGCTTCTCCAACTACATTTTAAATTTCAGGAGGCCAGGGATTGTGGATTATCGTATGAGTTATCTATTGCTACACAACAAATTACACTGAAATTTAGCAGCTTAAAACAACAAACATTTATTATCTCACACAATTTCTGAGGGTCAGGAATCTGGAAGCAGCTTAGCTGGGTCAAGCTGTCAAGCCATGCTGCAACCTCGTGAGAGGTCATCTGATGGCTTGACCAGGCTATGGGACCCATTTCTTCTATGCCTCCCTCAGATTGCTGTTGGCAAGAGGCCTCAGCTCATCAGAGAATGGGCTTCTCCACAGGCATACCTGAGCATCCTCACAATATTTCAGCTGTTTTTTCCAGAGCAAGTGATCCGAGAATAAGAGAGAAAGAGACAGAGAGAGAGAGAATGACACAATGTCTTTTTATGACTTAATCTCCAAAGTCACACACCACAACGTCTAAGTTTATTCTATTAGTTAGAAGCAAGTCACTGAGGCCAATCCACACTCAAAGGGAGGGAAATTAGACTTCATCTACTGAAGGAAGGACTATCAAAGAATTTATGAGTCTATTTTAAAAACTACTGCAATCATCTCTTTTAATGGCATCTTCAGAGACAGTACTCGATTTCTTTCTTTTTTTTTTGATTGATTGCATTGTACAGTACTGAGAAAAATTCACAAAGTGAGGTTTAGGAGCAAATCGAGCTCATACCTCAAAATACCTGCTTTTCTTTCCATCTTTCTAGAACAGGGTTTAATTTACATATTCATCAATTAATTAATGAATTTATCCTTTCCTCTAATAACCATTATTTTAGCCTTTTGATATGTTAGACATCGTTAAATAGTAAAAAGACACAAATAAATTGATACAGTCTCTGCCCTTACTGAACATTAGAATCACCTTGACAAATTTAAAACATTTTTTTGCCTGACTCCAACCTAGAACAATAAAATCAGAATCACTTGGAGAGAAGAATTTGGTATTGATATTTTGTACAATTCTTCAGGTGATTCTAACATACAGCAAGGGATAAGAACTACTGAACTAGGTAATTTGGGATGTCTTTTCCATGATTTGTTTTCTTCCAAAATGGTCTTTTGACATTACAGCAGTTCCGCTATGCCAAGGCCTATACAATGATCAATGTGCCTTGTACCCAAGGAGGTCCAGGAGACAGTTCATGAAAAAAAAAAAAATTACACTTTTTTTTGGGGGGTGGGGAAGCTGGCCTGTATGGAGATCCAAACCCTTGACTTTGGTGTTGGGCCTCGCTCTAAACAACTGAGTAAACTGGCCAGCTCTACAGGTGTTTCTTGATCCCCTGGTATATGGTGTGTGTGTGTATATGTTTGGGTATATGCAGATTATATTCCCAGTTGCTAACTCTTTTCCTTGATTGACAGAGATTGCCCTGGAGACCACTTGCATCTCTTCTATTGCTAGTTTGTGACTAAGATTGTAACTAAAGGAGGCATAGCATTTCTCTCAGCTGGGGTAAAAACAGGAATTTAAGAAACAAGAGAGGACTCCTAAGAGATTCGCCAAAAGGGACGACAAGGTATAGGCCTGGGAGACAAGCTTTCTTCAGTTTGCTAACTGAGCTTAAGACTAGATGATTGCCTGCTGCGTAAAAACACGGCACCCCAGGGTAAAGATGGAGGCATCAGTTTCCTTCCCCAGCTTCCTTCTTTCTTATTTCTCTATGTAGAGCTTCACCAAAGTCATTTCTCTCTGGTTGGCTACAGACTTTTCTCACCTCTGGGTGAAGCTGAGCTCATCGAAAAACAGGGTAATTTTGAAAACACCACACCTATAATTGACAGGGATTTCTTAAAGCTTTTTATGATCTATCTTTTTCTAGTTATTGCCTCTTATACCATTCAAAATCAACCTAGCTGAGTCCAGAACCCAGGTAGCAGCTGTTCAGGCTTGGCTCCAAACAACCCCTGGACTCAGGGCGTGACTTTTCAGTGAGATCAGTCATAACCCACGAGGAAGCTCTGGCTACTTTCTAATCATTTCCATTGCTAAAAGCCCTGAGTTATTTGATGAATCATGTCATTTTTATTGAAAAGTAAACCAAGGGTGATAATATACCTGTGGCCACACATGCAAGAATCCCAAGTTCATAATGGGGGTCCAGAAGAAGTCAATACAGCATACTTGGGTCATAAGCACCACGGGTGGTGACCAGAAGGCAAGAATCAGGTCTCCTCCACCATCTGCTTCGGCAATGGCAGGGATTACGGTTGGTTTTTCACAAAAAAATTTTAAAATTGGAGCTATCTTTGGCCAAAGAGAGATTGAAAATATAACTTTTAAAAATTATCTTATACTCCTATTGCCCCTCTTTAGTCTTTGTAATAATAATAATAATAATATAATTCTTGACCACCAGCAATGTGCTAAGCACTGCTTCATGTTCTTTATACACTTTATATTATAGAATCCCACTAACTTTTCTAAAAGCTATTTACGATGATTATTCCTGTGTGAAACCCAGAAAAGTTAAGATTTTTGCCCAATCCCAGTTTCCACTTCAATCTTTTCTTGTCTTTCCTCTTGCTTCTCTTCTAGCCTTCTTTCTTTCTCACTTTCATGTTTCTCACTAACCAGAAGTTTAGTCTTAGAAGCATAAATATTGAACTCAAGAAAATACAAGTACAACTTGAGTCAACTTGGAATAGCTGTTCAAAGAGTTGGGGGGAAAGCCAAAGAAAGGACTTACTCCTGACCCCCTCCCTCCCACGCCCTTCCATGTCTCCAGATGAGGTTGACTGGCACACCTGACTGACAAAACAAGTTTGAGAAGAAGGGAGAAATGACCATATTAGCCTTGTCATAGCACTTGCCCCACCTCCTGCCCACTCATTTGGAGAAGAGGTTGGTTAACTTCACCTCCCGGACTCCAGATGGTCTAGTTGCAGTTCAGCTCTCACCACTGTACTATCCGGGGGCCAAGCACACCAAGGAACCTGGAGGATTCAGACCTGTGAAATGCTATCCATAATAATGGTTTCCATTTGTATAACTCCTTTACACAGAATGATCTCATGCGTCATCTCATACAATCGCTTATAGTATCTCATTCATTAAAGTGCATGGGAGGTCTGAGATAAAAGTGAGGATGGTGATCCCCTAAATAAGCTTGAGACCTTGATAAATTTTTTTAAACCATCGTTGTTCATTTTAATAGTTTTCTAATGCAGTTTAACAGGGGGAAAAATCACAGAGAGAATTTGGTGGCATAAACTAGAGCTATCTCTGGAGACATCTGTCTGGAGAGTCATGGGTTGGTTCCTCCCAAATACATGCAAGTTGCTAACATTCCACTGAAGTCTTGGACTCTACTGCTGTAAGACCTCTCCCTGGACCTCCCACAAGTCTCTACTGCTCTTCTAGAGAGCTCATGAATGGAAAAAAGCTTAAAGTTACAGGAACTTGGAAAGACTTTTCTTTTTATGGAAAATTGGGAAAGTGAATTGGGAAAATTAACCCAATTTAATTAATCTTCACAGTTGTTTTGTGACCTAGGGCTATGTCGGTCTCTTTAGTATTTGTCAAGGGAGCTCGCACAAGATTAATACATTCATTCCCCTTAATCCCTACTTCTAGTGGAGTTTAGCCTCATGTTCTCAGCTGCCCTATGTTCTGCCAGAAGTCTTATTAGCCTTTCCCAGAGCTCTTTTAGAGGTGGTTTATCAAATTGAGAGAACGAAATGGTAATTCCTACCAAAACACTGGAATTTCTAAATCCAGGCAGAATTTTTATCATTATATGTAAAACGAAGTCTGGAAGCCCCCCACCTCCTAGAATCAACACCCATTCAGGAGGGTAATTGGTTTGTTTTCAACTGAAGCAGGTAGTTTCATTTAGACTTCTGCTTCTGCAAGTCAGGTAATTTTAATTAGTCAACATATACAGACGCTGAGTAAACATATAATTTATATAGAGTCCAAATATTGGCTTCCCTTTCTGCACTAGTTCACATGGTTGCTTAAGGTAAGGACACTAAGGAATTTCTGGAATACATGTTCTCTAATAAAGTCATTAGCCATTATGAACATTCTTCCCTGGAATCTAATTTGCAGGCATTGGGAAGCCATTCTAGATTTTCCAGTGGGCAATGACGTGATAAAATGTGCTTTAGTAAGATTAATTTGGCAACAAATAAAATAATAACAGCTAACATTTTATACAGCATTTGCTGTTACTAGGTACTATAAATATTTTATAACTACTATATCAATGAATCTTCAAAAGAATCATATGTGAAATAGATACTTTTATCATCTTCATTTTTCAGACCCAAAAATGGGAGTTATTTGTGTTGAAATAATTTTCCCAAATTCATATAATTGTAAAGATGTGGAGCTAAGAGTTAAGCCCATGCAATAGATTTCTAAAGCTTGTCTAATTATCTACTACACTGTCAAAACTAGATTGACTAGAAGTAGATACTAAAAGCAGGACAACCATGTAACAGACTATTAGAATAGTCTGGGAATGAGGCAAGGGGAAAGGGACGGTAAGGGAGATGTTGTAAAGGAAGAAACAGCAGGATTGTGATGTTTGGATCTGTCAGGTTGTAAAGAGTACAAAGACATATTTAGCATGGTTAATAGGAACAATGTGACTGGTAAACACTGATAAAAAGAGAGACTTTGTTGGGTGGGGGAATAACTTCTTTTCAGACGTTTTGAACTTAAAGGATATCTAGAATAAACAAAGAAATTTTGCATATCATTATTGTTTACAAAGTGAAACAAAATAACCAAATAAGTGTTTGCCTTATTCCACTTTACTGAGAGGAAATGACATTGGTGGAATGCATGGGATGTCTACTAATAAGAAACATAAAAAAGAGTGTAATTTTGTTAAAAAATGAAAATAATAGGCCCTTGAGAACTTAAATAACTTGTTCAAGATCACACCACTTGTAAAAAGCCAAATCTGTTTTGTTTCCTTGATCAATAATTGTAAGTCAAAATACTCATCAGTAATGATTATTTTCGGTCTCTCAGGCAAGGAGAAAAAGTGTGAAGAGGTGAGAAGAAATGAAAAGTGACAATGAATGGATGGATGGATGGATGGATGATATGTAAATTTTAAGAATAAAGAAATTCTCTCCACCTGGAATTTTCTTTTCCTGCTTTTTCATTAAACACGTAGGTTCTTTTGTTTAAAACATTACTCAAAACTTACGCTTTATTTAAAAAAGAAACTTTCTAAATGGAAAATCATTTGCTTCTAGTTCCTTTGGTTTGAGGGTTTTTGTTTTGTTTTGTTTTGTTAAGCAACCCTTAAAACATTAAACACATTAGTGTAATCTCAAGATGTTTCTACTAAGGGCCTATGGGGTGCTGGGTTTAGGCTCCTTCAGGAACCACAGCTGTCCCAGAGAACTGGGCAGCAACTTTCAGTCTTCACTCAATTCAGAAATCCCTGCTAGGCCACATTTTATGGTTCATAGGGCAAATGTGTCCTACACCCTACATGTGTCTTTGTATTTGTACGGATGTTGGCTTATCTTTTAGTATTTAAGGCACTAGTTGTGGCAACACAGGGTTTTTTATGCTAACTGAATCTTGACAGGCAAACTTCGTACTGGAGGCATTTTAATTTCTTTCAGACAGACATTAATTTATCTAGTTTATTGACTGAACGATATAATTCAACTACAAAACGAGGGCAACATATTCTTCTCCTTCTGATAGATTCATGTCCATTGCAGTACACCAGGTGAGTAGCCCACTAGGTAACTCTAAGAATTAATGAGGCTTGGTAATGTTTATACAATTTTTTAAGCCCTTATTGGAAAAGTACTGGGGTGGCCATAAAAAGCAGGTCTTAATCTCTCTGTGCTCAGGCTAAGAATCCACTTTCACAAACTCAACTTTTTTTCAAAGATAGTGCAGGTAGTAAGTAGATGTTTTCCAAAGCAAGTCAACACATCTTTGAGACTAGTTTAAACTAGAACTGATGTGATTAGAACAGAGGTCTTCAAATTTTTGCATGACTCAGAATTACCTGGAGAGCTGGATCTTATTCCCAGAACTTCTGATTCAGTAGGTCTGGGATGGGGCCTGAGAATGTGCATTTCTAACAAGTTTCAGGGTGAAGGGGATTCTCCCGGCTGGGATAACACTCCTTGAGAACCACTGCCCTAGGGAGAGCTCTCTCTTACCAGTGGGATTAAGAATAGTAACGTCCAAGAGAAGTTGTGGAAACATCTCTAGACAGGTTAAGATATGGTCATTTAAAATTAATTTGATTTTCTTGTTTGTTTTCTTATTTATTTGTTTGGAAGGAAGCCGTGAAGAAAAAAGGATTGAGATGGTATCTAAGACTCTTCTAGATCTAGTGTTATTTGATTAAATTTCTACCAATGCCTGCCTGTAAACCAGTACCTCTCCTCTCACATCCTCTCCCTCTAGCAAGAACAAAAAGAAAACCAAACAAAGCAAACTTCTAAACTAAATGTTGTGATTTCTTACCAGCACTTAAAAAGTTAACAACAGTGCCAAATAGAATCGCTCGGGTCAGTGGAGGGTAAAACCAGCATTTGGAAATGCTGTGAGAACACAAACAATTTAAACTGTAGAAGAGGCCTGAGGAAATTACAGTGGGAAAACTTTCCATCCCAGGTTCCAGTTGCCAAGGAGTTTGTGTAGGTTGCCGGAGACCTCATCCTTCCATGGCTCCACTGTGACTCACCGTGTCTCTGGGAAGACTTGGACTCAGCAACTGGAGAAAACTCAGAAGCTCTGCTTTTGATCTCACTGCGATGAAATACGCCAGAGAGCTTTGGTTTCTAAAACACGGATGTTTCTGATCAAATGGACAGTAGCAGAACCTATACTCTGATTCCTAGAAGTCAGTCTGGTTCTGGCCCAGGTGGAAAGGTTGAGATTAGAGAAAGCTGTGTAATGGGTCCCACTGGAGAAGTGGGAGAGATGGAGGAAAGAGCTAGAACACCCTGAGATCCAGCTTAGATATGCGGTGTGGTTTGGCACTTCAAAGTCACTCCTGCTATGTTCCTCGAATCCAGTCTGACTCCCCTTTTTTAGAGTTGGATGGCCTCCTACAGGTAGAAACTGCCACACAGCTTTTAGCTCTGGATATATTTTATCCTTTGCCATTTCACATTTTGTCCTTGCAGTTCCAAATCCAACACTAACCATAGGCAAATATGTAAATTTTCCTTTCCCCCACAAAGAAGAGTATCTAATGCCACGGTTCTTAATCAGACTTCTACTTGGTTTACATCAGTGTGTCATATACTTTAGTGTACGTACATATAATCAGGGGATCTTGCTAAAAAGCAGAATCTGATTCTGTAGGTCTGCATTGGGGCCTGAGATTCTGCATTTATAACAAACTCCTAAGTGATATTGAAACTGCTGCTCTGAGGACCAGTCTTTCAGTGATAAGGGGATTCATTTCCAACTTTGGCTGCTCAATAGGATCACCCTGAGAGGCTGACTGTTTGCTGTTTTTTTAAGACCAATAACCAGGTGTCCAGAAATTCTGATTTGATTCATCTGGAGAGGGGCCTAGTATGTTTTAAGAACTTCCTAGGCGATTTATTACACAACCAGGATTGAGAACACAAATCCACATTAACGTTTTTCAAATTGTGAGTAGCAATTATTAGTGAGTCAGAATAAGAAATAGCATTTAAAATATTGCTTAAATGAAATATTATAATAGCTTATTGTTTTATAAAACTTTTCAGCTATGGATCTGTGTGGATATAAAGCTCTCAACATAAAATATATTACTGAGGACTGCACTCAAAAAACTGAATGTCCATTGCAACTACTTAACTCTATTGTAGTACAAAAGTAGACATAGACAACGTGCAAATGAATGGACATGGCTGAAATTTACATTTCATATAATTTTTACATCACAAAATAGTTTCTGTTGATTGCTTTTCAACCATTTAAAAATGTAAAACCATTCTTAGCTCTTGGGCTCTACAACGAAACAGCAGACTGACCCTGTGGAGCCTACACAGGTTGTCGACCTCTGACCTAGATGGAGGTCTCTTCTCTGTTTTGACCCTCAGCTAGATTTGATCAGCTACAACCAGTGCCTCAGGCTTGGTCCACAAATAGTCTCCTGTTATGATTGGCTACCTCATCCTTTGTATTTTGATTAAAAACACCTGGATTTAGATGGGAGGCCTTTTGTGATTGTTAGTAATGACAAAAATCATTGTTGTTAAAACAAAATAGTATTTCAGGCTTCAAAAATCTGTGTCAAAGTCCTATGTTATATATGGCAAAGTAGTTCTGGTGAGGAATAACTCAATAACTGGAAAGAACCCATGTGTCTTCACACCTCTGGTGTAGCATCGTTTCACTTTGATCATGAAATTCCAACACTTCCATTAATAAATTGACAATTTCATAAGGAATAGATTTTTAAAAGGTGTGCTTTGCAAATGAACAATTGATGACAAATAATTATCAAATGAAAATAAGTTTCTTACATGAAAACATGATTCTTATTATTTACAGACAATTTTTGTTCTTGAACAGAGAACTAAACGATTTCAATGAAAGCTATGGTTTAAAAAAAGCTCCCTTTTCTCCATTACTTCACATATTGTACATTTTTTTTTTTTTTGACTGGTAAGGGGATCGCAACCCTCGGCGTGGTGTCCTATGCACCATGCTCAGCCAGTAAGCACACCGGCCATCCCTATATAGGATCCGAACCCACTACCAGCGCCTCACTCTCCCAACTGAGCCACGGGGCCGGCCCATATATTGTACATTCTGTAGTAACCTGTTGCAGTGTTTTATCTTCAGCTGCTCAAGGGGGTGGGGAGAGTATTCCACTTATTTTGGCTGTAATAATAAATATTTATTGAATATCCACTGTGTACTTGGTACTTGGCTTAGCCCCTGAAGAAATGGCTCTTAAAAATAGAAATCACGACTTCTGAACTTAGGAGGCTTAGAAGATTGTGAGCAGACAATGGCAGAGGCAGGCCTCACTGTGACAAAACCCAATGTAAGTGCTGTAAAGAGCACATGGTGGTGGTGGGGCGCTCAGTTTTTAACTAGATGTTTCACAGACACTATCTTTGAGGAGTGACAGCTATCTTCTTTGTTTTGGCCCTCAGCTAGATTTGATCAGCTACAACCAATGCCTCAGGCTTGGTGCACAAATAGTCTTCTATTATGATTGGCTAAATCATCCTTTGTATTTTGATTAAAAACACCTGGATTTAGATAGGAGGCATTTTATGATTGTTAAAAGAAGCAGGTATTACTCAGGACAAAAATGAAGGAAATACCTTCCCAGGCAGAGAAGTTCCAAAGTGCCATGAGGCCATTGCAACCAGAAGCCAGAGAGGCAGAGAGGTGGCCATAGCCACATCACACAGGGTCTAGTGTCCAGGTGAAACATATTGGATTTTATTTTAAGGGCAGTGAGAACTAATTTTTAAGGATTTTGCATAGGTTAATTACATGAACAGATCTGCATTTTTAATCTCCAAGGGGGTCAAAACCATGTACGTTTTGTAAACTGTCAGGTGCCAACAGAGTACTGACACATAACAGAATCCAATAAACGTTCATGATTACTATTAAAATAAATACCCGCATCACTCTGGCTACTGCTTAGAAAACAGATGAGGAGGGTCTGCAAAGAATAAAAGTGGGAGGACCTGTTGGAAGATGTTGCTGTGCTCCAGGCAAGAGATGGTGGTATTTTGGACAAGAGTGGCGGTGGCAGAGATGGGGTGAAGAAGACAAAGTCATGATGTGTTTTAGAGATAGAATTACCGTAGTCCTCCCTTTGCCATGGGGTATGTTCCAAGACTCCCCATGGATGCCTGAAACTGTGGATAGTACCAAACCTTATACATACTAGGTACAAATTCCTTTTTCCTTCTACACAATTTCATGGATAGAAGATTCCTTCTTACCTTAGATCTTAGCAGCCTCAGTATACAATTTTTTTCTTACCTTATTAAGTCAAGACCTTTCATCTCTTCACTTAAAGGAAAGTGGCTTCTCTTTGGCATATCCGAATCGCCAGCATCTCTACTCTTGTGCTTTGGGGCCATTATGACGTAAAATAAGGGTGACTTGAACACAAGCACAGTGATTCTGTGATGGTCTAGCTGATAACTGAGACGGCTACTAAGTGACCAAAGAGTGGGCAGAGTGTCCAGCATGTCTGCTAGATGGACACAAAGGGATGATTCATGTTCTGGTTGGGATGGAGCAAGGACAGTGCAAGATTTCATCATGCCACTCAGAACGGTGCCTAATTTAAACTTATGAATTGTTTATTTCTGGAATTTTCCATTTAATATTTTCAGACCCCAGTTGGCTGTAGGAAACCAAAACCATGGAATGCAAAACCATGTATAAGGGGGAACTACTGTAATAGGATTTGGTTGTTATTGACTGGATGTAAGGAGGTGAGGAAGAGGAAAAAATTAAAGGTGATTTCCAGATTTCACTTGAACCACTAAGTGGAGGGCAACATGGGGAAAGATATAGGCTTTTAGGGGTAGGCTAATCAATTCTGAAAACTTTTAGTTTGAGATGTAGATCAGTCAACTGGGGACAGCAAGTAGACAGTTGGGTATACAGGCCTGGAAATCAGAAGAGAAGACGGGGATGAAAATATAAATGCGGGAGTCATTAGCATATGCATAGTATTTTATTTTTTGTAATAAAAGCTAATTTACTGTCAGGCACTATTCTAGTCACTGGGAATACATAGAGGAAAAAAAACACACAGATGATGAAGTTTTGTATATGAAGTCCTTTGAAGATAGAGTAGTTATGTTAACCAGAATAGATAGAGAATTGCAAAAGGAGAAGCATCTCAAGAAGCTGACAAGGTGAAAATGAAGACAAAGAGCAAGCCACTCAAAGATCCGGAAAAGTGAGCTCCACATGGAGGGGACAGCAATAATAAAGACCTGGAAGGGGAAGTATGCTTGATGTGCTAAGGGAGAGCAAGGGACTTGAGTGGTAGGAGTGAAAGAGCAGCTAGAAGAAGGGCCTGAATAGTACAGACCCTTCAAGTCCATGATACATTTTTCTGTATGTGATGGGAAGTCATTGGAGGATTTTGAACAGGTGAGTGATGTAATCTCATTTGTACATTTTTAAAAGTATATCTCTGTTGTGATTAGATTATAGGGGTCTAGTGAGAAGGAAGATCCATCAAGAAATTTCTAGAGTATTCCTGTTCATATAGTATGTTAGTACTATATGGCTGAATCATGCTCCCCAAAATTCATATGTCGAAGCTTTACCCCCCCCCAACTAATGGTATTTGGAGATGGGCCCTTTGGGGGATAATTAGATTTAGATGAGGTCATGAGGTAGGGCCTCATAATGGGATCAGAGCCCTCAAAAGAGACATCAGAGAGCTAGCTTTCTCTCTCTCTCTGCC